>NT_166305.2:2512057-2533904 GCF_000001635.26 Mus musculus
TTTATTATGTATGTATGTGTACATATGCATGTGTGCATGTATATGTGTGTTTCTACAGAGATTCTCCAGTTCTCTGATTATTCACCAGCCAGCTAACCTGTCACTGCCATCCTGTCACCAGTCAGAACTGGTACATTCACTTCAGATTAAGGTTGCCATTAAGTGGAAGTTCAAGACCTCCTTTCACTTCCAGTGCCATGCACAGATCTAGGTCCCTGGGTTACCCCAGCTTCTGTTTTTCTTGGCAACAGATAGAGGTCTTTTCACCCCCTTCTTGGGTTAAATCCTTGTGGGAGAAGCTCAGAGAAGCCGAGCTGACTCACTAGACACTGGATTACTATAAGCTATGTTAGAAGATCCAGTTGACTGGCCAGATGATGAGACATATATGGAAAGCCATGGAGAGTGGCAGAGGTGTCTGAACTCTTTGGGAACTCCATCAGTAAATACGGCATGTGTGTGTGGATGCAGAAGCTCTGCACCCCGATCTCATCTGGTATTTGTAGAGGCCTCCTGATATAGGAATGTACCATTCAATCGTTGCTTGCTGATGATTAGCTCAATCTCCTGCCTCTTCCCACATCCTCAAAGTCCCAAGCCTCCAGCCACATTCTTGATTCCCCTGGCAACCACACATCCACCCTCAGGGACTTTCCAAAACTCTCCTTGTTAACAAACACTCGTAAATGAGCTTATTATGAATAACAAAAGACACTTAAACTCCCAGTATTTAGGAATTGTTCAGTGTTTCAGGTGCTTAGGAACTCATGGTGGAGACTAAAATGTATGTTTACTATATTATGACATCACAACACACAACCCAAAGACTCAGCAGCTATCCAAAGAGAGAAGAGTGTTCTCTACGGCAAAGTTCACAGCTCTAGTTTTGTGCCCTTGGCACTGTAAACACATTAGGAAGCTTTATAGTTTGATATCTGTCCCACTATTCTTTAGTTTGCCTAAGACACAGGAACTCTTAGGCAACTCATGAGGAAGGCATCTTCATTTTACCAAAGTTTTCAAATTCCAGAAGTGGGAGGACCACATGTCTAACTGAATACAGTAGGCTGCTTCAAAACTCATTAGATGAAGGAAATGAACCAAAATGTACGCCTTTTCCCAGTAGTTGGGTTGCTGAAGCTTGCAGCCACGAGGTCTGTCTCACACTACTTGGCCCTGGGACATGAGTGGGTGTGCTGGCAGCTACACTTGAACCTGGATTTAATGATACCCTTCTACAGCTTCGCCCTCCGCTGAAGGCCATCTGAATCTCGCAGCTGTTGAACGGCTTATGTGTGTCTTCTACGTTTCCCCTTCAAACTAAAAGAACATGGAGAAATGCACAGAGTCACATGGAGATCCCTACTGGGCAGTGTGTCCTCTTGTCAGAACACTTGTCAAGAGAGCCAAGACTGCGACATGGAGAACTGACCTTTGTGGACCCTTCTGCCTACATCGTACATGCTTGACCTACGGATCTAGGTCGGGCTCACATCCTACCATACCGCTCACAGTTAAACAGTAACCTGACTAGGTAGTTGGGGATATTTTGTGAATGATACACTACTTTATAGGGTGCAACCATAGAGCCATATGTCCTTTACAGCCACTCAGAGCATAGGGCACCTCCATGCTTGTCACCTGGCTCTGTGATCCCTGGCAAGTGACTTTTCTCCTTGATGAGCAATTCAGAGGCTACACTGGGGTTGCCAGTGCAGGTTGCAGGTTACACTGTGCAAGGGTTGTCAGTATCTTTATTTAGCCATGAACCAGTTCTTCCAACAAGATCAGACATGAAGTTTGACAGATATATAAAACAATGAAGTATAGAATTACCTGGCATGAAGCAGAAGCAAATGATTGATCCTTAGGCTGATCATCTTCCACCTCACTGAAACGAAACCCTCTCTCACACACATATACACATGTACATACACACACACACACACATACATACATACATACATACATACATACATATGTATACACATATACATGCTCATACACACATACACATACATACATGCATACATACATACATGCACATATACATACACACATACATACTCACATACATGCACACATACACACATATACATACTTACACACACACACACACACACACACACACACACATACACACACACACACACACACACACACACAGAGTGAGACACCTTTGAAGAATCTCCAGCAGTCTATTCCAGGGTGATTTTTTGAAAGCTGCAGAGAGCCTTATCTTTCACTTTACAGATAAGGAAATTCTTCCAGGTCTTTCCTGTTCTCTTGTCACAGGTGGACTCAGGTGGCCCCTGAATGTTTGAAATGACTAGCCTGAGGAGGGACAAGCTGTAAGTGTAAAAGGTACAGAGGATGTTAAAGATGTTACAAAGTAGACAAGAATGCAAACTGTCATTGATACATTTTTTAACAAGGCATTTTTAAAATTTTACATTTATTTATGTATTTATGCATGGGAGTGCATGTGTGTCACAGCATGCATGTGGAGTGGATATCAGAGAACGGATTGTATAAGTTGCTTTTCATCTTTCACCATATGTGTTGGAGGGATCAAACTTAGGTCACTGAGCTTGACAGCAAGCACTTTTACCCACTAGGCCATCTCACTGGTTTAATAAGAAATGTAGGGGCTGGAGAAATGGCTCAGTGGTAAAGAGCACGTGTTGCTCTTCCGGGGAACCTGAGTTTGATAACCATCACCCACATGACAGCTCAAAACCATCTGTGACTTTATTTCCAAGGGATCTGATGCCCTCATCTGACCTCAGTGGACACCAGGCACACACATGGTATATGGAATTACATGCAAGAAAAACCCTCACACACATAAAATAAATGTTAAGACCATTAAAACAAACATACTTAGAGTGTATCTCTCCTGGTCTCTCTAATAGGATCACCTAATTGAAAATTCAAACTTTCCTAAGTGGCTAGCATTCACACTGTCTTGCCTCTAAGGGACATGCCTTGGTGCCAGTTGTAAAAGCCTTCTCCAAAGGTCCCTGGATTGCCGCATTGGTTGGTGGTGGGTCAGGACGCATGGCTCCCAAGTCTGCATTCTTCGCCCCTCTGTTTTTTGTTACTAAAGTACATGAACCAGTGCTCACAGTCACATCCCTGGACAGCATCATTTAATAGAATGGGGTAGGATTTCTTGGCTCTATCAGAGGCAATGCTATGGGAAGAGGAAGGGCCACATCTAAACCCTTGCTTGATTTCTCGCTCCTAGAGAAAGCCGGCAGCCATCTTGGATGCACTCTGGGTTCCCTTACAAACATCCACAGTTCTATTCAAGTTGTAGAGCTCGATGCCTTAGCACTTTTCCCATTTGCCCCCCCCCCACCCCCATGCCCATGCTCTTCTCTGCTTGCAGCTGCTGTTGGCTTGTGTTTCCAAACCGAGGAGTCTTGCTGTTGTGTCCAGACAAGCTTTGAGCTCCACATTCTGCAGCGTCCGCCTGAGTGGGTCTCCAGGGGCGAGCCACACCACAGCAGCTCCCAATCCCTTTGAATGCGGCACTCTTGCAACTGTGTTTCCCTTCCTCAGAGTCACCTCCTCCAAGCCGACCTCAACTAGCGCAAGTTCTGCTCGAAGGGAAGAGGCCTCCCCTTGCTCCCCAAAGGTCAAGGAAGAATAGCTGCGAGCTCTTCTCTCTAGTCCAGCGAGGCGGGGCCGGAGGGGGAGGGGCAAATGGGTGGCTAGGGTGGGGAAGGAAGAGGTAGAAAATATAAGAAGGAAATGACACACGGGAACATGTTTTTGAAACGATGCTTAGTGCTCTAGCAGAGCTGTCAACTCCTAGAAAGCAGGACCAGGCCTGTACTGGAGAGACAGGAAAGTGGGAAAGGACCATGTCACAGAAGGATGAAGGCTACTGCCCAACCGCAGACAGAAACAAGAAGCTACCACTCCCACTGTCTGCGTTTGTTTATAGCCTCTGCTTTTTCTTTATGACACACATATAGAAGACGTGGTGATGGAGGTAGATGAAACACACAGATACCCAGACTGAGAGAAAACATTTATTAAACTTTTAACCTTCATCCCCAGCTTATAGGAAGCAGAAACACCCAGATGTTGTTTAAGTCGGGGAGTTTCCAGCTTTGCAACTGGCAGAAGGCCAGGCACACCGTCAGCGCGTGGGAGAAAGTGGGTTCTTGAGGCTGTGTCAGAAGTTCCAAGTTTATGAGGCAGTTACAGCTGGATTTAGCTGGTATCTACAGGCTTAGGATCTAATTGTTTCTTTACAGTGCACTTTATCTCGATACAAGTGCACGCGCTAAATCGAGGGTGGTGGCTCTGTTTTCTTAATATTTTTCTGTTTTACATTTTTTTCTCCAATGCAATGATGATACTACAAGCTTCTCTTGGGCTCTACCACATCTGACAGGGCTTAGAATACTGTGGGTGTGTCCTGAGAGGCCCAGGGCATTTTACCGTGTATATTTTGAAAGACATCTTGAGCTTAGACTCTTTTTCCCATAGGAGGACACCCTGGACGACTCTTCTCTAGAAAATGTAGACACCAAAGAATACTGAGAGCTCACACAACTATTTCCAGCTGTGGGATTCTGGAAGACCCATGCTTTCTCCCAAGCCTTGATGTCTCTTTTCTTTTCCCCATCAGGTTGAGTAGAGCACTATTGCCTCCTTCCTTCTTTCCTTGGGGACCATAGCTGGAGGAAGACTCTATCCGCAGACCTTGCACGTCTTCTGAGAACAACCAAGGGAGGCCTAGGTTTCATGCCAGGAAGAACAGCCAATGACCCATGCCCCAGCTTTAGGGTAGTTACAGCATCGCCAAGTGTCAATGTCTGCTCTGCTGCCCCAAATGAAGAGCCCTACACCAGTGGCTCATGCCAGAAATTAGAGCTGAGCCCTCACAACTCTGTAGGTAGTGAGTCTAAGATCCTGATGCCAGCCTGCCGGTTTCTTTGGCAACCCCTCTGCCTGGCTTGCAAATGGCAGCTGCACCCCATTTCTCTGCACAGTCTTCCTTCTTTGATATCTTCTCCTGTAAGGGCTCCAGTCATATTGCATGAGGGTCCCTTCATGACCTTATTTTAACTCTGCTGTTTCTCTAAAGAACCTGAACATGTGGCATCGTAGAGTCAGATGTCAACAAACATGAATCAAGACAGGAATTGGTAAACCCAGAGTGACACTGTGTCAACAGCTCTCAGAAGGCTGGGATCTTTCCATATCCTGCAGCCCCAGGCTACGGCTGATCCAGTAGTGCCCTTCTCACCTTTTTTTTTTTTTTTTTTTTTTTTTTTTTTTTAACAAAACTACCCATTTCACCAGCCTTTCTGAGAGTCATAGACCAGTTGTCTCTAGGATCTCAGTCCCTGTGTGTTGGGATGTGTTCTGGAACAATCTTCTTAGAGCCTCCAGCATTGCCAAGCTGGTGCTCAATGTGCTTCTTCATCTGGAATTACCTCCCCTGGTGTCTTAGTCAGGGTTTCTATTCCTGCACAAACATCATGACCAAGAAACAAGCTGGGGAGGAAAGGGTTTATTCAGCTTACACTTCCACACTGCTGTTCATCACCAAAGGAAGTCAGGACTGGAACTCAAGCAGGTCAGGAAGCAGGAGCTGATGTAGAGGCCACGGAGGGATGTTACTTACTGGCTTGCTTCCCCTGGCTTGCTCAGCTTGTTTTCTTATAGAACCCAAGACTACCAACCCAAGGATGGCACCACCCACAAGGGGACCTCCCCCCTTGATCACTAATTGAGAAAATGTCCAACAGCTGGATCTCATGGAGGTATTCCCTCAATTGAAGCTCCTTTCTCTGAGATAACTCCAGCCTGTGTCAAGTTGACACACACCACCAGCCAGTACACCTGGTTATCCTGCAGTTCAGCTGAAGTGTACACTGAGGTCCAGTGAAACAGGGTTTTGCTGGGGAACCAGAACTGGCACCTGACCTTAGCTAACCTTCAGTCTGGGCAGACTTCCCCTGTGGGCATGCATTTCCATGTAAGGGTCTTGCAAGCCTCACCATCTCTGCATTAAATAGGTCCTGGAAGTGGACATATATCGGGGTATGTTTGGCTTCCCATAACTCCTTAAAAGCAATTCCCTGGCAGTGTCAGTAGGGAAGCCAGGATTGGGGGGTGGGGGTGGGGGAGTCTAGACAGGATCCCTAGGTTTTTTTCAAGAGCCATTTAGTCACTTTCCTCCAGAATCAGATCAAGATCAAACTAGTCTCCTTTGCCCTGGGCCTTGCAAGTCAGCTCTGATGTCCGGGATCCCTCTTCTGAGATTTTTACGTAAGCACAGCTCTTGCAATTCCTTGCCCAGAGACGGTGTTCCTGGGTGGTCCTTCTTGGGTGGGTCTCTGGGCATAGAAACCCCAAGCCACATTTCCTCCTGAGCTTTGCAGAGCCAGGCAAATCCTGCCTCGTGAAGCTCAGCTCCAGCTCATTTGGGAGATTAAGATCAGAGACGACGTGGAAGGGCCATGTTTTAACAAGGGAGAAAGCACAAGCTATTCAGAAGTTAGGCCTACTGTGCAGGACACTCCCGACACACACCACACCCTGGCTCTGGGAGCCTCTCCCATAAAGATGGTATCACGGGGTGAGGAAAGAGTCACACCACTCCCAGCAGGCCCCACATCAGAAGAGCTTCACTTTCAATTACCAGCAGCAGCTGTGGAAGCCACTTATGTAACGGGCTCCGGGCTCCGAGCCTCCTCCCTGGGAGGTGGGGAACCATTTGGTCTGTGCTAAGTAATGAGTCACGGTCAGAGTGAGGGAGCAGAAAGAATGGATTTCTCCCTTGTATTGCTTCATCCAAACCTGGAGTAAAACATGGAAAGCTAGTCGGGGAGGCACTACCTTGGGGTCTGAAATGCAGGTTCCCTGGGGCTTCCCAAGGGCTGACTAGGGAGGCTTTCTGGTGGGAAGCCCAGCTGGGCACTTAATGAGGACACGGTTTGAACTGTGGCTGACCTACTAAGGGATCCTTAGAGCCTCAGGGCTTTACCAGGCCCCGCCAAGGTCCAGGAGAGTGGAGATGAAGGAAAAGTCTTCGGAATGAGAGAGAATTTTTGCTGAATATCATTCAACCCTAAACTGGTGAAGTGCATCCTAGCGTGGGTCGGGAAAGGGACCTGTTAATACCAACTAAGAGGTCAGAAGGTTTGCTTTATCAAAGGGTGGGGAGATATCTTATGTTTGTGTTGTGAGGTAAAAATAAAAACAGAATTCAATCCCTGAAGTTTGTCTCCTAAGGGAGTCCACAGTCTGTCCGGTTGATGTTAGTAACCATCATGGCGGGGAGGGAGAACTGGCTCTGAAAATTGCTCCTTGTGTTCACTGAGGCACACGCACCCTACAAAACACACAGGAAAGTACATATCATTTTGAAAATTTATAAATTTATATCAGCAAATGCTTTCTTGTGACAGCCCTCTCCCCACACCATCACGCTTTTCCATGTGTCGTCATGAAGCCAGCATCTTCCCAGTCTCTCTTCTGTAAGCCCCTGAAAATCTGGAAGGGCATGTGGGGCCTCTTATGAAGCTGGTCAGATGTGTTTGATGTTGCGGCAGGTCGGTGTGTTCAGGGTGACTTGCCTGATGAACCTTGTGGTAGTTAATATTATCAAAGGGGGAAGCTGTAAAATCACATAGGAGACAAACTTCTGGGCATGCTATGAGGAAATTTCCAGACAGGATTCATTGACAGGAAAGATCTACCCCAACCGAACAGAACCATCCCGTGGGCTGGGGCCCAGACTGAATAACAAGGAGAAAGCAAGCCGAGCACTAGCTTCCATCTCTCTGTGATTCCTGACTGCAGACGCCCGGAGAGCGGCTGCCTCCAGCTCCTACAGCCATGGACGCTATCTTCAAACCGTGATTCAAAGCAATTCCTTCCCCCTTTAAGGTGCCTTTGTCAAGCGCTCCGTTCCAGCAATGAGTAAAGAAACTAAGTAGTCAGAAATGTTTTATTCAGTGTACACACTTTCTGATAGCTGAGCCCTCCCTCCTGGGATCAGCATAACCAGAGGTCAAGGAAGGCCCAGGTGCCTGGAGAGGGTTCCTCATCCGCTACTTATACTGACTCTGATCCTGGAGTGCAGTTAGCATTTTGTGTGGGTCCTTGTCTGTGACATGGGACACCGAGAGCCCCTCCCACACAGGGTGGTTTTGAAGACCAAGGTGAAACTTGTGAAGTATTTAGGATTGGGGGCACTTTTAAACTGTCCCCACCCACCATCTTTACCGTCAGCTTAGTTTTCGCCACTAGCAATTGTGTTAGAATATACAAGCAGGTTTACGACTCATCAGAAACAGCTTTTTAGAGCTACAAAAATTTCTCTTCATCACAGAGTACCGATTCCATGTGCTGAATGAATTCTGGAGTTCCGTATCCCACGTGTGGCCGAGTTTCAATCCCCAGATCACAGATATCTACCAGTCCTGACGATGTAATATAAGAGCAAGTAGCTAAGTTCACCGATTCTAATCTGTCACGAACTTTGTAAACCCACCTATTCTGGCGTTGGCTGGGAAGGAAGGAGAGAAGATGGGGCTGTTCTTAGATTCCTTACTGGGAACTCATTTAGCTTCTGCTGTGGCGACTGATTTCTGTTCAGCTGACCACAGAAGTCCAGGGCACACTCCTCAGACTGGTCCTTTAGCCCTTTAGCACTAGATCAGCAGTTCTCAACCTGTGGGTCCTGACCCCTTAGGGGGTTAGAGATCAGATATCCTGCATGTCAGAGATTCCAGTTCATAACAGTAGTGAAATTACTGTTATGAGGTAGCAACAGAATAACTTTATGGTTGGTGGTCACCACAACATGAGGAGCTGACGTAATGGGTTGAAACATTAAGAAGGCTGAGAACCACTGCTTTAGCAGTGATGTAGGAGGAGTTAGGGTAGCTGCATGCCTGAATTTACCACCACAACCATCACCATGACCACTACCACCACCATCAGCAGCACCATCATCAACACCATCACCACCATCACCACCACTACCACCATCATAATCATCATTCCACATAATGTTCACACTTAGGAATACTCACTATGCACAGGGCACAGAGCTATAGGACCTTATCCATTTGCTTGGGCTTCATCTTACAATGACACCTTTGGTTTCCTGCTGTCTCCATATTAAGGCTGAGAGAACCATGTTCTTGGCAGGCTTACAATCTGTTTGTGATATCAACGTCGTGAAGCAGTGAAGTCTAGGACTCTGGTCTTGACAGCCCTGTCCGAGACACTGTCTTGCCTCTGCTGCTGAGGATCAGGGCCGGCTCGTGTTCCTGCACTGGGCGATTCTGCTGAGCTTCCATGGAGGACTTTCTGGGTTGGAGCCTGTGCCACGGGCAGTCAACATTTGTAGAAGAGAGACCTGTGGTGCTGACAGAATGGAATGGAATATTGCCACCCGTGGGTGCTTGGTGTGAGGATGTGACCTTGACAGAAACACTTTTAGCTGGGAAGCAATGGTGACAGAAAGAGGCTTCCTGGTCTCTGTGCACTGGGCTCCTACAGGAAGGACCTCTTGCGTGTAGGTCTCGGGGCAGTCATTTGAGACAGGCAAAGCCGATGGCTTCGACAAGTTTCTCTTCTTGAAACAACGTGAATTTGTCCAGTTTTGTGGCTTTTTTATGTGGAACAGCATTAGCTCATCCAAGCTTGTGGTTTATTTGAAAACGAAATTCCGGTAAATCTTTCGCACCATTTGGCAGTGCGGTGATTGGCTGTGAGGTAGGAGCGAGCCACCAAGCACGAAGAAAACAAAGTGACAAAAGCCACCAGGAACAGAGACCTTCTTGTCGTTTCGGTGCCCAGACAAACCCACAGGACTCTGGGGATGGGTCTGTCCCCAGTGAACAGAGCTGGAACCTGTCATTCTCGAGGTGTGTATTAGTCAGGGTTCTCTAGAGTCACAGAACTTACGGATAGTCTCTAGTTAGTAAAGGAATTTATTGATAACTTACAGTCGGCAGCCCAATTCCTTACAATTGTTCAGTCGCAGCTGTGAATGGAAATCCAAGGATCTAGCAGTTACTCAGTCTCACACGGCAAGCAGGCGAAGGAGCAAGAGCAAGAGCTAGAGCTAGACTCCCTTCTTCCAATGTCCTTATATTGTCTCCAACAGAAGGTGGAGCCCAGATTAAAGGTGTGTTCCACCACACCTTTAATCCCAGATGAAAGGCGTAGCCCAGATTAAAGGTGTGTTCCTTAAACTCGGAGATTCAATCTTCTGGAATCCATAGCCACTATGGCTCAAGATCTTCAAACCAAGATCCAGATAAGGATCTCCAAGCCTCCAGATAAGGGTCACTGGTGAGCCTTCCAATTTCGGATTGTAGTTCATTCCAAATATTGTCAAGTTGACAACCAGGAATAGCCACTACAAGGTGGGAGCCCATTTCTCAAAGTACTTGGGGCCTAGAAGGGCGCCCACGGGCTCTGAAAGGCAATGTGAATGACTAGAAAAGAAGAAGCAGTTAACACTAAGTTTACTCTTTGGAGTATGGAACAAAATGACTGAGCCTGAGTCCCCCAGGGACATAGGAGATGTCACCTTTATTTAGCTGTCTGTCATATCCACCAGTACTTCACGGATGTCTATAGCATACATAACGTATTTTCATCCCTGTGCCTGCTCTGTGGATTGTACCATCCTAGGCACAGGGGAGAGAGGTATGGGCCAGACACATATGTCCATTGTCTTTAAAGAGTTTATGTCCAGAATGACACTTCCCAAACTGTATCTTTTAAAACAATTTCAAATGCAGGAGGCATCACGTAGGGATGAAGAGACAGCTGGGGGTCCAGGAATGGCCACGATGAAGACTTTTGCTTGGTAGGTGGCTGAGGAGGCTCCAGGGCTGGTGACAACTGATCAGAAACCTCACATTCAGATGTGCTAGCCATACAGAGGGTGGATGAGCCTTCTGTGCCCTTGGAATCAGGGGTGGGGTGGCAGCCTGCTGAGATAGTTCCAGAGCGGAATAGAGTGAGGTAGGAAAGGGAGGCAGAGGCCACACCCATGGGCTGTGAGAAGCTGGTACCCCACTATCACACAGGGGAAAGGCATGGGCCATCTGACTTACCATTAGGGGGAGGTAGATTGTAGATCAGCAGTGGGGGCAGAAGCAACAGTGGTGGTTTGAGAAGGGGTATAAGAGAAATAGTATCTTAGGTAACATGTAAGGATACTGCTGATGTATTTGATGTTAGGGACTAAAGGCCACCATGAAATAAGGGTACTCCCAGGTCCTCCAGCTCGAGCACCTGGGCCATTGGATCTGCCAATTACTAAGAGTGGGGACAGGAGAGGGATATGATGTCTAAGGCCAAGGTTTAAAAGCAAGTTTTCATCATGTGAAGTCTGAGATGACATTTCTAAGTGGCAATAGAAAGCATATTTTCTAGAGTTCAGCAGAAAAAAATTCAGGAGTGATTAGCAGAAATCTGGTCTCTGGGTCTGTGAGGAGTAGGACAATGACCTTGGATCTTTGTGGAGCGGGGCACTGGTCTAGCCTTGAACCCATGTGGAATAGGGTACTGATCTAGCCTTGGATCCTTGTAGAGTAGGGTGCTGATCTAGCCTTGTACCCTTGTGGAGTGGGGCACTGATCTAGCCTTGGACCCTTGTGGAATAGGGTACTGATCTAGCCTTGGACCCTTGTGGAGTAGGGTGCTGATTTACCCATGTGGAGTGGGGCATTGATCTAGCCTTGTATCCTTGTACAGTGGGGCACTGATCTAGCCTTGGACCCATGTGGATTGGGGTGCTGATCTAGCCTTGGACCCATGTGGAGTGGGGTACTGATCTAGCCAGTGCATTCCCTAAGATAAGAACATTAGTGGTTCTCACACCCTGGCCTGCATTGAGACTGGGGAAGAGTAGACATGGAGGACCTAACCATGTGTGTGTGGTGACCCCAGCCTACTTATGTGTGGCCTCCAGCCCCTATCACTTCTTCAACACACTGTACCCCTTGGCTACCCTTCATAAATGAGTCTGGACAAAGTCCCAGGTCTTGGAAATCAGACCTGAGCTGTTCGGACAGGAATCCTAGAGCCACAAGAGTTCTGGAACACAAAGTACAGGGAATACTTTATGGGCCAGTTAGGCATGTCCCTGAAGACTGTGGACTCTTCACTTGCCTGGGTGGGAGTTAGAGCAGGTGATGTCAGAACTGGGATCTCTAAGGTGTTAAACGCTGGACAAAGGCCTTTGGTGTGTCAGAGGCTGTGGCTCCAGTGTCTGAGAAGCAGGTCCTAGGAAAGGGCCCTGGGCCGCTCATGCTGCTGTTCTTTGGTTTCCCCTGCAGTGTCTGCCTTGTGGCGAGCATCTAGCTCCGCACTGACCTTGTCACAATGAGGGTGAGCAATCTCGCTCCGTTTGCCACAGTTCTTGTTGTGGGAGGAGAAGGAAGTTAAATAGCAGGTAATGGGAGAGTCCATGACAGAGCTTAACCTCTGCCAAGTTAGTCAGGTCTGAGGCATGGGAAGCTCTGGGCTATTCACAGGCTTTCAACCTCAGAGGGTTCACACAGGTGCAAGGACAGGCTATCCCCCAAGCTGTGCTCACATGGGAAATTCCACACAGCAGTGATGTGCAGAGATGTGAAGGACAGCATGGTTTCTGTTTGTCTGTCCACTCAAGACTCAAGTCCTTCCAGTTGGAACCCAAGGGCTTTGCAAGAGCTGGTCAAAGGATCTGAGGTTTAGGGTTGCCTTCTGAGCCCAGCGAGTCAGGAGAGAGTGGGAAAGAAAATTTATCTCAATTTTCATGAATGAGGTCACCGTTTGGGGAAGACTAGAATTAGAGAATGAGCTGTCCTTGAACATTCTCAGCAGCCCGGCTTTCTGGATCTGGGACAACTGACAGTAAGAATCAAAGTTCTCTATACTCAGGGCTTGGATGTGGTTGGCTGGAGTCCAGGGAGGGCTCCAGGTAAAGCCTATCTGTTTCTCCTCTCAGAGACTCAGCAGGCAGCCATCCTACCAGACCCAGGACTGACCTGTGCTGCCTGTGCCAAGCAGTCAACTCTCAGCTTTCATCCTCTACTGAGTACATGGAAGACAGACAGATGTCAGATACTACGGTATCTACAGACATCAGATATTGCAGTGTCTGTGTGATACGAATGTCCTTCTTCCCTGCCTCTCCCTCCTCTTCTTCCTTCCCCTCTCCCTCTCTTCCTCCTCTTCCTGTTTCTCTCCATTTTCTTCTTCCCAGTAACTCTAATATCCCTGTAGCGGAACCAAAGAAAGGTAAGCCTGACAGAGGAAGGTCTGTGAGCCTGGGATGAACCCCTGTGTCATCCCAAACCCTACTAGTGGCAAATTTTGTGGCCCTGGGCAAGTCACCCAAACTGCCCGCTGCTTCCTTCCAAACTCAGAAGCAAACTGAAAGGGGGCTGGGAGAATTCATTAGCTTGGTGGAAAGATTTGCACACCTTGGTCCCACATGCACAATGATGGCCCCTTCTATTCCGCAGGCCCAGGCTCCTCTCCTGGGCTCATGTTTGATTGTGGAGTGGGTTTGCAACTAAACAGCACTCTTAGCAGAGAGCTCTAAAAGCCCAAACTCCAGCCTCTTTGTGATGCGACTGAAAGAGGCTTTCAGCAGGACCCAAGTCAAGACCTCTTTGCAGCGAGTGGTATATGAGGAAGAAATTAAGCTCTATTCCTCTTGCAAATTAGGCAACAGGAAATGTGTGTTTTTAAGTTGTGGCCTTGAACTTCATAAATTCATTCACTTCAAAGGACTTGCTTGCCTGAAGGGTTTTGCTCAGCGTATCACATATTTAAACTGCCTCATGCTTGCTTATGGCCAGATCTAGGAGTACACGGACGCCTGAACCACAGAGGGTAAAAGTGAGGGCTCTTGAGTTTTATTCTGTAATTACCTTCAATTGGCCCACAGGCACTGTTGGTGTTTCTGTGCATCCTCTTTTACTTTGACTGGGCTCAAGTTTTGCTTGGATTGTGATGAGACCCAGGGCAAGCGATGTCGTCTCTGAGTCACTAGCCCTACTGGGTGCACACAGGGGAAGAAACAGACACCAAGCACTGAGCACTATGGCACAAGCTGAGAGGCCCTTACAAAGCAGGACTATCATGCTTAAGGTCATCTAGGTGCCTAGATTGTCTTCGTCAACACAGGAGGACATCTATGCCATTTATCTATTAACACTCTTTCAGATCAGTTTATCGGATTCACTTCGAAGCCTAGAGGAGACTCACCAGTTGATGTATCCCAGGGCAGCCACTTCAGAGCAGACAATGGGGATGTTCCAGAAGATTCCAGGCAAACTCACAGACATCATCTTTCATCTTTTCATTCTACTACGAGGCCCCAGAGGGTAGAACCTTTCTTCATGTACCCAGATAGCATCTCTAAGAGAAGCAGGTATGGTGGGGTGGGAGGTAGCTCTTTGAGTTTTCCTGTCACTGTGACCAAATGCCTGACAGAAATAACTCAAGGAAGGAGTGGTTTGTTTTGACTCAGAAGATCAGTCTACCGTGGTGGAGAAGGCAGGGGCAGCTGAAGTGGGACTATCTGTGGTGGCAGGAGCTGTCCTCATGGTTTCTCACATGACACTGACTGAGGAACAGAGATTGGGTTGGGAAGCAGGGAAAAGCTGTAACCTTCAAGGCTCACCCCCGAGTCCCTAATTCCTAATGCCAGCTGAAGTTCCACAATTCCCCAGTATTGTGACACCCACTGAGGAGCAGCTGTGCAAACACAGGAGCCTGTGGGGGGGGGGCATTGCAAGCCCAAACCATTGACAACAACTAGATTATTTTATGTCTGGGACCAAAGAGCCTCCTTCAGAGATTTTTAAATAGTGATTCTGGACTCAGCTTACTGTGTTGTCTAGCAGCTATACTAAATGCTTTGTGATGAGAACATTAAAGAAAGAACAACTTCCTTCTGCCAAACTTGAATTATCTGATATGGTACTGTTAAATATGATTATGCACAGATAAAAATATAGTTATGTTAGATTAGAAAGAAACAAATATATTAGCTGATTCTCAGAACCCATTCCACACTTAACCAATCAGAGCACGTGCGTTTTCCAGATTGGCAGGTGATGCCTGTGCATATACGTATGAGATGCTCCTCTCTATAGTCCCCCACCTTGCTTGGACCCTTTCCATTATCCACCACATCTTATCATGTCTATGACTTGGCCTCATTTGGGTAGGAATAAAGAGGAGGGTGAGAAGCCTGCAGGCAGTGTGGCGTACTAGGAAATCTGAGCTGCCCAGGAGGTACCCTGTGGCCAAAGCCCTCTGTTGAC
Source organism: Mus musculus (assembly GCF_000001635.26). Classification (NCBI taxonomy): domain Eukaryota; kingdom Metazoa; phylum Chordata; class Mammalia; order Rodentia; family Muridae; genus Mus; species Mus musculus. The sequence goes on from NT_166305.2 coordinate 2,527,384, forward strand.
AGCTGTTCTGTTGAGGAGGCTTCTAAATCTAGTCTGAGGTCTGAAGGAAAGGGGGAGGGGCAAGCTCAGCTCTATCTGCCAGGAGTGGTTGGTGAGAGAATGTCACCACACCCTCCCCAAATTTCCAATTCTCAAAGTGAGATTGTAGGCGGGAGAGAGAGACAGAGAGAGAGACGGAGAGAGAGAGACAGAGAGAGAGACAGAGAGAGACAGAGAGAGAGACAGAGAGAGACAGAGAAAGAGAGGGAGAGAGAGCACTTCCTTAGCTCCCTCTTAGGAAAGAGCCCTTGATCTTCCTGAATGGAATTAGCAACATGGAGATGGATAAGTGCATCTCCATCTGCCATAGAGTGGCCTCACAGTGCACTTCCTTCAACCTGAGAGAAGGACGGGGTTCTCTGTTTTCTAGAAGGCCAGCCGTCTAATGCTGGTATCTTTCATCCGGCCACGCTCTGTATGATGGCCAGAAGGATTGTGCCACACACAGCACCAGAAAAGCAAGTTGTCCTAGGCAAGGCCTACCACCTGGGCACCCCCACTGCCATAAACCATGGAAGCAGCCAATTCACAGACCCCAAGTCTCATGAATTTGACTGACAACTTTCCTTGCCAAGTCAGATATATCTTTTCCTTAAGGTATATTACTCTAAAAGAGATTTTAAAAATATTCTATTAAAATCAGATGTCTTATTTCCTTCACCTCCTTCTGGCGTGTGGCAAAAGAGGCTGATTAGAAGTTGGGAGGCCGCATGCTCTGACGCCATGCTCCCAGTAAAGGTCTCAGGCTACTCATGAATCTCCCTGTACCGCAGCTCACTTACACGCACTCAGTAATCAAAACAATTTAGAGTAAGTCACACTCTCCTTCTCCTCTTGTGAGGAGCTTGTGAGGTTCGAGTGCATATTATCACTAATGGAGAGGTTTGTTTCATCTGTAAAATGTTCGGGGCGTCTGGCAGATGCTGCTGTGGGAGGCGTGACGAATTGCTGCTAAGATCATCACTCTCATGTCCGTGGTAGAGAGCACCCGGGCAGCAAGAGAGCAGGCCAGAAGTCCCCCGAAAGTTCTCCGTGTCTCCATGGATACACGAGTCCCTAAATAAACTGTGGTGTTGAGGAACATAGATGGGAATAGAAACACAACATAAATCGAGCTCCCACCTCCAAGGGCAAAGTCAAACTAACAAAAAAAATACCTTCTGCTGACCATGCCTGGACCATCCCTGCCGGGAGACAAAAACACGGGGCTTCCTTTCCATGCTAGCAGGGTTGCAGTGGTGGGTCTAGGCTCCCTGGCTTACCTCCTGCTTAAAGGGAATTCATTCTGGAATCACGTCAGGGATAGTACATTTACCAAGTGTGTTGTGGACAGGACAGTGTCTCTGTGAGTCCAGATCCATATGTAAAACCTTGAACTCCCACATGGCAATATTTGAAGCCCTTAAAAGAGGGCTCTAAGGCTAAACGAGATTGATAAGGAGGTTTCTAATCCAGTTCGGCTGGTCTCCATGGATCTGGGCACACAGCCAAGCAGCATGGTGTTGAGAGGTTGCTTTCTGCATACCACCCCTGGTGGTGGATCTCACTCTCTGGCTGTGGGCTTCCACAGTGGGAAAATACGTTTCTATTGTTGGAAGTACCCGTTGGGAGGATTCATCATAGCAGCCCTAGCTGGCTAACATAGGAGTGAGTGTTCTTCAAGCCACAGGACAGCTAGGGGTTACTGATGGGAACTGAGTCACTTCTGATAGGTGGGGTGGAAAAGGGAGGGAAAGTGACAGTCCCTGGGCCATCTCCAGCTGCCAGCTCTGTTTGGAGGCGGAGAGCAGGGGTAGCAGATGGGAGTGTGGTGAGTGCCTTCTGCAGGTGAGTCACAGGGTATCTGGGCACACAACCCACTATCAGCAAGCACACAGCCATCTTCCAGCCTCTACTTACCATGAGAGCCATGTGAGGCCAGGTGAAGGCATGCCAGACTCACAGCATGTCTGTTGTCTTTGCCCTCTGAGGCCTTTGCTCTCTCTCCCTCTGTGGGCTTCTGAAGTTTTTATAGCCATAGCCACCATCAAAGGGTGCTGGCTGGGAGCTTATTTCACTTCTGCTAGTTCCCCATCTCTGCCTCTTTGGGGTGATATGACTTCATGCCTTTTCTATGCATACTCATTACAAGGATTTTCCCATTTGCAAGATACTTAGAACCTTTCCCCTAGTATCAGGGCCTTCTTCCCTACACAGTTGGGTGAGGCTTGAGACCCCTGCCTTGTAGTTCAAGGACTCTGAGATCGCATAGAAGCCTGGCCACTTGGGTTGTCTGCAGTGTTGTTGGGCATACTCCTGGCTGTCCTTTCTGTTCACAGCAGCACTCCTTGGTCAGGATGCTTGCCCTGGAAACCTCTCAGGTGCCAACTAGGAACCCTCCCTTCTGCTCTGAGGTGCTGGTGCTTTCAGCATGCCGTGGGGAGGGCAGTGGCTGTCATCTCCCATGGGATGCCTGAGGGCTCTGTGGGTCCTTATCCTTTTTCTTCTCCATTCTCCTCCCAGTAAAGAAAACAGGGTTCTCTCTCTATCCCCTCTCTTTGTTTTGTTTATTTTGCTTTATTTCATTCCTTCGAAGGTGGTTTTTAGTTGTGGATAAAATGTAATGTCAACAACAGTTTACCAAAGCTTATGCCTGCCTGCACCTCCCGCTGTTCCCTCTCTGCTCGGCTGGGCACCGCAGCTGCAGGAGACTGGACCCGCTTCTCAGCTCCCAGCATGGGACACGGACACACACACACACACACACACACACACACACGCTCCAAAGCACAAGGAGGAGCATTGACCTCTTAGGAGATGTCCCCAGAGCCAAAGAGACAGTCGTGGAGTATTATTTCTGTCTCTTCTCACCTTCATCTCTCACCTGTTCCGAACCAGCCATTTGGAATGAGCAGGCTAAAATAGAAATCAACGATTTGTATTATTTTATGCTAGACTATCATTAAGACAGAAGCTTGCTTGCCACCCCAAGGAACTGAGGGTATCAAGCACAAGGCAGTGAACGTTTTTAGAACTATAGCTCCTGTATGGTCACATGGCTTTTTATACTCAGATTTCAGAGAAACGGGCGACATTTCCCACACACACAGGCCAACATCCCGATTCAGCCAGCCACAGAGCACTGCAGGGTGGATGCGTTCCAGTTCACTGGGGTTTGGAACAGCAGCTCTCATCCCCGGAGAAGGGATTCTCTGTGGAGGCTGAACTAGCAGTGTTCAAGCGTGGCTTGTGGCTGGCACGTAGGCCATCGGGGATCATCTGCGCTCCATCCTGCCAGACCAGGGCAATCCTGGGGAGGGCAGGGATTTACTGCCCACACGGGAGCAACAAGAAGCCATTTCTCTCACTCAGCTTCTCGGGCTCCTTTTGTCTGCAAGGACTGCCATTGCCCCAACCAGTTCAGTATCTAACTTATCATGTCTGCATTCTTCCCTAGCAGTCCAGGCCTGTCTGCTACCAGGAACAGGTGCCAAATCGGAGTATGGAATTTTCCCGGCAGGCCTCAGGGACTGCCTGCTGCCAAGGCAACTGTGGTTGGGTCGGGAATACTATCAAACCACAGATCTGGAAAAGGAAGGCCAGGCCACCCTTTCGGCTTGAGTCAGCTCAGGTACAGGCTGTCCCTTGAGGAAAGGCTCCCCTATGCCAAACACAGACAAGGACTGCAAACAAGGTTGGTTCCCACTGGGCAGCTTCCCAGAACTAGGCCAATTCAGGCCCTGTAAGGACAAAGGAGAGAGGCTTTTCTGGGAAGGCCACAGCAGGCTCTGCCCAGTAGGAGCAGCAAAAGCCACATCATTTCTAGGGAAGCCCCAGACACCTGTGTTAATGAGTGTCTGAGGTGAGATGGAGACCTTTGTGGGTGCCAGGAAGAAAAAGAAGCAGAGCTGTGTTGTGTATAGATGTAGTCCTGGAATCAGGACAGCAAGAACAAAGCCAGTGACATCCCAGAGCTGAGGTCAGAAGTCCAAGCTGCTGTGGCCCAGTGTATCGCAAGCATGAGGACCCAAGTTCAGTCTCCCAGAACTCACGTTGAAAAGCTGGGTGTGGTGGCACACACTTGTAATCCCAGAGATGCGGAGGCAGAAGGAGGTGGATCCCTGGGGCTCACTCTCCAGCTAGCCCAGCCTAACCAGTGGACTCAGACTCATGAGAGCCCCAATCTCAAACAATAGCAACAGCAAGTAAAAGCCCTAAGGTGTGCAGCACCTGGGAAATGCCAGCTGAGTTCTGATTCAATGCAGGTGTACAAATGCGTGGTCATTTCTATACAGTGCATGGCCACACATGGCCCACACATGCATGGTCACCCCCTCCCTCCATATATGTATATGTACATCCCTATACAGTGTACTCCCTCTCCCCCTTTCCTCCCCTGCCTCTGTTTGTCTCCCAGCCAAATAGGTAGACATGGAGAAGCAAGTGTTTTGTTTTTTTTTTTTTTCTTTTCTGTGGTGTATATGATATATGTACATGAGTGTGTAGGTTCGTGTACCCTGTGCACCATCAGGTGTCTTCCTCTATTGCTTTTAACCTTATCCCCTTAAGATAGAGTCTCTCACTGGACCAGAAGACCATATTTTTAGCTAGGCTGACTGGCCAGCAGCCAGCAAGCTCTCAGAGTTGACCCATCTCCACCTTTCTGATACCAGTGCTACAAGGCACAGTGCAGTCACATCCAGATCCTCAAAAGGGTGCTGCGATTTGAACTCACGTCACTGTGCTTGAAGAGCAAGTGCTCTTACCCACTGAGCCACCATCTCCAAGCCCAGGAGAAGAAGCAAGTTCTTTGGAGCCTGTCAGGAACAGGTCAACACTGCCAGCATTACCCACTAGGGCTCAAGTCTTCTTATCCTGTGGAAGGAGCCCCACCCACAGCCAATATGGTGGGCAGCACAACTGGACAGGTGGGAGACTTGTAACTAGCTTTCTTTTCTCTTCCTGGGCCCTGAGATCTTGGCTGTGATTCTAAGACCACTTCCAAGGTGGTGAGGCCATTGAGGGGCCATCAGCTTGGGAACAGGAAGGTCCACCAACCCCTGCTGTGGCTTTGATTGTTAGAGGTGTTACTTAGCCTGGCTTCACACTCTCTTCTGATGCTTTTCCTCATTTTTTTTGTACATTTCTTTAATAGGATTAAGAGGTTTCTGACTTAAAGCCTAAAATTGCTCTTAGGATGAAAGGCAGATTCTGTGGCTGTACGGGCAGCACGGTGTCAAACCCCCTTCTGCTGGCAATGATGAGGTTTCCTCTCTAGTCACCACGGAAAGGCAGAGGACGATGTACCTGGCCAATAACCTTTGCGTTATTCTTTGGTGTTATTTTATTTCCCTAATGGATAAAAGTGTTGATCCTTTTTCTTTTTTTCTTCAAATGTCTCTCTTTGGTTTATATGCCTCCTTCTGAGAGCTGTTAGTCTGTTTACTGGTGGGAATATTTGGAGGTTTGGGGTTCTTTATACGCCTAGGGATGAGCCTCTTGTCAGACACACAGTCGGCAAGGAATGTTCTCTGTGTCTAGCTGTCTGGACACTCCCCGTTATTTCCTTTCCTGTGCAGAGGGTTTTGAATTTCATGCAACCCCACATGTCAGTTTTGTGTGGCCTGAGTCATTTTCGGAAAGCTGGAATGGCTGCCCTGTACCTTCCTCTGGCGGTTTCAGAGTTTAGGGTCTTCCAGCGAGTGCTGTGCAGAACAAGAGACGTGGATCTGGCTTTCTACCCTTTGAAGGACCTGGCCTTTTTGTTTTGGGGTTTTTGTTTGTATGTTTTTAAACACCTTTGTCGTTTTGAGGCAGGGTGTCAGCCAGCAGCTCAGGTGACTGTGACCTTGTGTCAGAACCCTTCCTTTGATCATCTGACTCTACTTCCCCAGTGCTGGGATACAGGTCATGACCACTCCCAGATATGACTTTTTTTTCAGTTTTTTTAATTAATTATTTTATTTATTTATATCCCAAATGCTGCCCTGCTCCCAGTCTCTGCTTGCAGAGTTTTTCCCTCTCTCCCTCCCTTTTCACCTCTGAAAGAGTGACCCTTCTCTCAGTGGGAGAGGATGTGCCCAATCTTGTAAAAACTTGCTTTTTTTTTTTTTCATAGAAAAATTTAAAGGCTCTAAGAGACCAGGCTCACCTGTCACTTGTGGCTCTGGCTGTGAGGCTGAGACTCCATCAGAAGAGGTATAAACATTTCCATATGTCTGATGAAAAGATTCCTGGCCTATAGAAAAATGGAAACAGAGAAATTATTGGCCTGTGTGTTCCAGGGTTCCTTCATGGCCACACATGTACATGGGAAATCTGGCTACTGCAAACAGAAAACAGAAAGGGCAGAATTTTGGGTCTAAAAAAAACACTTGACAGGGACACTTATGGAGAAGATATTTTCAGAGAACATTTGAAATTTTAAAAAGCTGACTAAAGGCATAGGTGAAGCTAAGTAAAACACAGGTGCTGGCTTTTATCACTTAATTCAACAAGAATTC
>NT_166305.2:4259868-4424868 GCF_000001635.26 Mus musculus
TAAATTATTGATTATGAGTAGAGTTCTTTGAAGACAGAACCCACATTTTAGTTGTCTACCCCAATGACACATCTCTTGTGAAGTCCTTCAGATGTGGCAGGCTGGGAAGATGACACTAACGGAGGTTCAGAAGGTCCTTGAAAGCAGAGTCCAGTGGCCAGCACTGACTGGCAGGCCTGGGATGTTGCCAGAAGTTCAAAGGTCACCGAGGCTAGGCTATGCACAGAACCTCAAGCCCTCTCGATAATGTGGACAATGCAGAGACTAGTAAATACATGTGAGCACAGCAGTGCAATCCTAGAAAACGGTCCCAAAATTCCAATTTTTGTATCATCTCACTGGGTGGTTGCTTTGGCTATCAAGACTCACAGCCTGGCACTGATTCACTAGAATTAAACATCATGGGGGGGGGGGGAGGTTCATTATGATATAAAGGCCTGTCCTGGCCCAGGCTCCTAGGTGACCTCATTGAGATTTTTATTCAAAGCAGCAACTAATGTGCATGCTAGTTTCATATCAGATTGACAGAGGGTAGAGTCATTTGAGGGGAGGGAACCTCAAATGAGACAGTACCTTCGTAAGATCAAGCTAGAGGCAAGACTGTAGGACATTTTCTTAATTAGTGATTGATGGGGGAGGGCCTACCCCATTGTGGATGGTGCCACCCCTGGGCTGGTGGTCCCGGGTTCTATGAGAAGGCAGGATGAGTTATCCATGAAGAGCAAGCCAGTAAGCAGCACTCCTCCATGGTCTCTGCATTGGCTCCTGCCATTCGCTTCTGCATGGCTGAGTTCTTGCCTTGGCTTTCCTTAATGGACTGTGACTCAGGGTATGAAAGGCAAATAAACCTTTTCCTCTCCAAGTTGTTTTTGGTCATAGTGTTTCATCACAACAATAGTGACTCTAAGACAAATAATCATAGAACAACGTTCAAAAGAGAATAAGAGACCCTGGAACAATGAGTGTTTGATGATATTAAAGATGGTGCTTTACTGCACTGGTCAGATAGGATAGTACCATATGGCTGTCATATAAAGGAGCTCTTACGTTCCCAAGACATACTAAAATCATCAATGCATGAAAAATGATATGATATATAAAATCTGCCTCAATATAATCTTTATACACAGCAAAGTGGATCCAGGTCTGAAATGCGATGCGAAGAGAGTTCCGTGCAGAGCCGTCAGAGTTGATTTGCTAATCCTATCTGTGTCTGTTCCCACTGCCATGGCAATGTTACCATAACTCTCTGCTTCAAACAACACACCCGTTTATTATCTCACATTTTCTGCATGTTATGAAAACAGATACTGCTGAGATGCGTTCCCAACTTTGGGTCTCACATGGCTCTAATCGAATGTCAGCAGAGGCTGTGCACTTACCGGCTCAGCTGGGAGGGCCAGCTTCCAAGCATACGCTGGTGTTGGCATAATTCTGTTCCTTGTGATTGTCGGGAGGAGGGCTTCAGTTTCTTTGTGGTTGTTAGCTATAGACCACCCTTAGTTCCTGGTTGCCACACACAGTTCTTAAGTCAGGAGAGAAGGGATGGCTCTAGGGCCAACTAAAGTCTTCTACTATCAGGAGATAGGCTCATAAAAAGTACTCAGGTACAAACCTGCAGCGTTAATTTTCATGGTAAAGCAGGCTGACTTAGTGGCAGAGTCAAGAGCATGAAGTATTCTTAGGCCTTGAACGTGACACAGACCCTGCCCTGGAGCAGTGACCCTTCACCTCCTTTCACCCTGTTAAATGACACAGTCAATAGCACAACCTTATCTTTCTCCAAGTATTCAGTAATCCGAGGGCTCTGGTAAAGATGCTATTTCTGTTTTATCTCACAGGTCTGCCAAAAGAGATGGCCGACAAAGTTAGAATTGAATTTTGGAACTGAAGCAGATGTTACCAGAGGTGAGAGCTTGAGAGTATGTGTTTATTTCTATCCCATCATGCTCCTGACAGTAAAACTAGCTCTCTGCGCATGCTCAGTGTTGCGCGCATGCGCGCATTCTTGCGTGCATGTGCATGCATGCATGCATGCATGCGTGGGTGTAAGTTAAATCTTCTGTATCTTGGGTGGCCTAGTTTTATCACTAAGCTGAGATTCAGACAGCATTTTTTTGACCAAGACAGCACATGGCTGAGAATATGACCTATTGGTAGAGTGCTTCTCTAACATGCTTGAATCCCTGGGTTCAACACCTAGTACTGTTTAAACTACGCATGGTAGCACATGCCTGCAATCCTGTGACTCAGGAGGTCGAGGCAGAAGCATCAGGAATTCAAGGTCATCCTTCAAGAATGTCGTGGGACACATGAGACCCCGTCCAGTGGAAAATAATGGGAAGGACAGAAGTAAAGGTCTCAGACCTGAGTTTGCTCCTTTGTACCTTCTTGCAAAGCTTTCATTCGTTGGCTAAAATTATCCTAAATACAGACCTACACCTGTGACCTCACAGCTTCTTACAGCATGTCTAGGAGTCTGGTTTCCAAAAAGAGGTGAGAAGAGGTGGTGTTCGTTGTGTTGGAAGAGTAGAGAAACATGGCACTGCCTCTGCCTCCTGGTACACTGGCCTATGCGCCTCGTATTGAGTTCCTGTCTTCCTGAGGAGCGCGCATCCCTGATGTGGGGGCAGACAGAGTCTACCTTTTTTGGAGTCATTTGCAGCTCTGATTCAGAGGGTGGAGGCTGTGTTGTGTAACCAGAGAACACACATTTCATTCCCTTCTGTGTGATTCATTCAGTCAAATCCTCCTGGCACTGGGGCTGCGTTCCTCCTTTTTTGTTTACAGTTGTGCCGTTGCTTTGTCTATTGTTTAAGTTCATGGATTTTAAAGAATTTACTGTGAAACTTTGTAGAGCCATGTTAGGTATAGGAGTTTCTGCAGTTGTTGCTTTTCTTAGTCTTTCTTTCTTCCTTTCTTTCGAGTTTTAATGAAGGGATGTGGGAACTGGAGAGGGCTGTGACCTTTAGGACACACTTTTAAATTAAATTCAAGTTTGTGACTATGAGGTCTTTTGTTTTTTTGTTCTCCTATTGCCAGAGAGATAAAAAGGAATGGCATTTAGTGACTTCTGAGTGTTTTATACATGTTAGATATGACATGAATCATTTTCATGTAGTTTTATATTTAATCTCGACAAGAATTTTATAATATGAAGGGATTTTTTTCTCATCTAAATGAGGTAACGAAATCTGAGAAAATTTAAAAGTTTGCTTATATGTGTATGTGCTGCACATTAAATATAAATCTAATGCTTTGGGCATAAAGTGTCTTAGTCTGAAAGGCAAACACCCCAATTCTGCATAGAACCCAGGCTTATCCCATCTGCTCCCTCATTAGCCAGGCCTAGCCAGTATCTCATCCGATATGTAACAGGACCCACACCTGTGGGGGCCCTTGATTGTTTCTTTATTACTTTTATTTTTTTACAGTTCAGTTTTTACCCCTTCCTGGTCTGCCCTCCAACAGTTCCACATCCCATTCTTCCTCCCCCTGTTTCCAAGAGGATGCCCCCCCCCACACCAGACCTCCCCACTCCCTGAGGACTCAATTCTCTTGAGGGTTAGGCAGGTCTTCTCCCACTGAGGCCAGACCAGGCAGTCCTCTGCTGTATATGTTTTGGGGGCCTCAGACCAGCTAGGGTATGCTGCCTAGTTGGTGTCTCAGTGTCTGAGAGATCTCAGGAGTCCAGGTTAGTTGAGACTGCTGGTCTTCCTATGGGGTCACCCTCCTCCTCAACTTCTTCCAGAATTTCCCTAATTCAACCACAGGGGTCCCCAACTTCAGTCCATTGGTTGGGTATAAGTATCTGCATCTGTCTCAGTCAGCTGCTTGTTGGGCCTCTTAGAAGGCAGCCATGCTAGACTCCTGTTTGTAAGCACACCATAGCATCAGTAACAGTGTCAGGCCCTGGGACCTCCCCTAGAGATGGATCCCAAGTTGGGCTGGTTACTGGCCTGACTTTTCCTCAGGTTCTTCTTCATTTTTATCCCTGCAGTTCTTTTAGGCAGGAACAATTTTGGGTCAGAGGTTTTGACTGTGCGATGGCCTATCTCTACTGGAGGTGGACTCTACAAGTTCCCTCTCCCCACTGTTGAGCATTTCATCTAAGGTCCTTCCCTTTGAGTCCTGAGATTTCCCAGGTCTCTGGTACTTTCTAGAGCCCTGCCACCACCACCCCCAAGGTTGCATATTTCCATTCATTCTTCTGGCCCTCAGGGCTTCTCTCCTGCCTCCCTCCCATACCTGATCATGTTCCCCTTTCCCCTCTCCCTTCCCTCTCTTACCCAGGTCTCTCCCTCCTTCTTCCATAATTGTTTTCTTCTCCCTCCCAAGTGGGATTGAAACATCTTGGGTTCTTCTGCTTCTTAATCTTCTTGAGTTCTGTGGATTGTATCCTAGGTATTCTGAACTTTTTTGGCTAACATCCACTTATTTGTGACTACATACCATGCATGTCCTTTTGGGTCTGAGTTACCTCACTCAGGATGATATTTTCTATTTCCATCCATTTGCCTGCAAACCTCACGATGTCCTTGTTCTTAATAGCTGAATAGTATTCCATTGTGCAAATGAACCACATTTTCTTTATCCATTCTTCCATAGAGGGACATCTGGGTTCTTTGCAGCTTCTGGCTATCACAGATAAGGCTGCTGTGAACATAGTAGAGCATGTGCCCCTCTGGTATGGTAGGGCATCTTTTGGGTATATGCCCAAGAGTGTTATAGCTGGGTCTTCAGGCAAATCTATTCCCAGTTTTCTGAGGAACCTCCAGATTGATTTCCAGAATGGTTGTACCAGTTTGGAATCCCACCAGCAATGGAGGAGTGTTCCTCTTTCTTCACATCCTCTCCAACATGTGCTGTCACCTGGTTTTGTTTTTGTTTTTTATCTTAGCCATTCTGACTGGTGTAAAGTGGAATCTCAGGGGTCTTTGATTTATAATGTGGTTTGAATGTATTTTGTGATGCCCCTCCCCCCCCCCCAAGACACATGGATTTGCACACATGGCCCTGGCTGGTGATTGGGAAGGTTGTTGAACCTTTAGAAGAATGGGCTTTGCTGGAGGAAGAGAATCATGGGGGGGGGGGAGGAGCACAGGGAGCAGGGGGAGGCTAAGGTTTCATAGCTCTGTCCCACTTCCTGCTCACTCTGCTTCCAGAATGCAGAAATGCAGATGCAGTATGACTGACCGACTGGCCTGCTGCTCCTCCTGCCAAGCCTTCCTCAACCCCAATGGCCTTGAAATCCTTCAGATCTTGAGCAGAATAAACCCTCTCTGTGCAAAGTGGGCTCTCGTCCAGTTGCTTTACTATAGCAACTGCTTATTGTATAGATAGGGCTGACTCATCAGGGAGTCCAGCCTATATCTCTGCTCTGCACAGCATCCCTCAGAGGAATTCGCCTACTTGGGGCAGCACCTGTGGCCCCTCCTCCTCCAGAGCATTATGCTTCAGAGTAGAGCCTGGCTCAGCTGCTTAGAGGGGTCCAGCATTCTCCCTCTCCAAAAGCATACAACCCATGTGGGGAGGGGCTCTGCCTCCTCCCTCTACAGGGCATGGAGTTCGGCTCTAGACAGCCTTCTACCTACACACTAGCATGGTTGTTTTTCCTTCCTGGCATCAGTCAGGAGTCAGCCTGGGGTCCCATGCTCTTCCTCAACAAAAATCACCAGTTCTGTTCTTCCTCAGTGGGATCTCTGCAACTCCCTTGTTTACCTAAAACTACAAAACCTTGCCTTTCCTTTCCAGAAACTTCCTAAAGCACAGAAATGGAATTATAGCTTAGCCTTTTTCAGGCTTGAAAACTTTTTTTTTCTTTCTTTCTTTTTTTTTTTCTTAAAATGCCAGAGGCTGATAACCTCTGATAGTATTCCCTTCTCCCCAGGGGAATGGTGCCTCCTGGCAGTCTGGGGACTTTGTTCAAGGATTATGGTCACCATTCCCTTTGCTCTGGTCCAGCCCAGGTTGTAACTTGGGAGCACATGGTAGGGCCTTCATTCCTTGTTGTCTTATAATGAAGTTGTTTCCTTTGCTATGAAAGAACCTTCACTGTGGATTTCCAAGGCTCCCAAACAGAGCTGCTGCATGGTGGATCCAAGGCAGAGAAGTTATCCAGCTTCTGGATTAGTCCCTGCCTAGTCCTCAGATAAAGCGAATGCTACCAATTCCAGAAGCAAAACTCTCTTGATAATTAAAAGATTTTACTTATGAAACAGCAGAGGACATTGAGTCAGCGAGCTTACCAGTGAGTGATTGGGTTGGTAAATATTTCCAGATAGAAAGTAGTTTTGTGAGTCTCAGTACTTATGATAGTTACTCTTCATCATCAATTGATAGCATTCAGGATTGACCTACAATGTCTAGCATTTCCAGAGAGGATTGTATGAGGCTGGAAGACCTACCTTCCAATAGGCAGCTTAGAAGTAAAGAGGACTAAGGAGGAAGCAGAACTGTTCTGCCTGCCTTCACATCTGAGTGAGTCTGTTACTCCCCTTTGCTGACACCCCCAACCTCTACTGCGATAATACATGACCTCTGTAGTCACACACACGACCTCTGTAGTCACACATGACCTCTGTAGAAGGAGACAAGCTTGACCATGTTAGACAAAATTAAAATTGAGAGGAGACCCTGAAGAGCTCCCTGTACAGACAAGGCCTCTCAGGCCTCGTGAGTTTCTGCAGCCTGGCTTGATTTTCGAACAGGAGTGAAACTTAACTTGAGCTGTTTCTTGTAAAAGTTATATTAAAGAAAAACAGAATTAAGCTCGACCAATTAGAAGTAGCCAATAAACTCAGTTATATAACTAGTAAGTTTATAGTGGGGTAGACCAAATAAGACAGCTTTACAACTGTAACCAGATATTTTCTTTGTATCCCATCCACATTCTCCCTATAAAAGTCTCTCTCCTGAGCTTCTTCAGAGGAGTCCCCAAACCACGTATGTTCTGGAGATGCCCAGCCCATGAATCACTGCTTGCTCAAAAACACCCTTTAAATTTTTATTATGCCTCAATTTACCTTCTAACAGATGTGTTACAATAAGCTTAAAAATTATAAAACCAGACAAAAAGAACATATTTGGCCCATGGGCTATGATTTGCTGAGGCCAGACAGCTGGAATGGAGAACTGATCTGAAGAGAATTCAGATGAACGAGAGCAAACAGCCAAGGTCAAGGACCCGCTTGCCCTTTGTCGAGTCCAAGCTCAGAGCTGGAATCCAGGCTCCGCCAGGCATTACTTGGATTTGTTATTATATGCAAATTCCATTCACATCTTTTCTAGAAATCATGGTCTGTTGAACTAGACATGGAGAGTAGGGCAAGAGAGGCCAACAATTAACATCTCTTTCCAGTTAAGTAATAAAACAGAGAGGTTGATGTGAGGGAAATGGCACCTCTTCCCATGAAGAGTCAGATCAGAAGTCAGGGCTTACAAATGTTCTAGCAGTGAGCTCCTCAATGCCAAGTCCCAGACTCAGGACTTCTCACCTGAAACACATCCTCCCATCAGACTGATTATATTCAGGAGAACAAAGAAGAGTCTATATTCAATGGTTCTTTTGCCAGCCAGGTGAGTAGCTCCTGTGGCCCGGGTGCCTAGGTTGCTTAGCACTGGAACAAAACACCTACCAGAAGCAACCTATGGCAAGAAGGCGAATTTAATCTCATGGTAAGGGTTTAAACCATGGTGGGAGCATGTGATATCAGGAGTCTAGGATGGCCCATCACATGTCACATTGCTTCTTCAGTCGGGAAGCAGAGCAGGAGTAGAACAGAGAGAGGAGTAGAGTAAGAAGAAAGAAATACTGGTTCTCAGCTTGCTTTCTCCTTTTTTATTAGTCTGGGACCACAGCTTAGGGCATAGGTCTTCCACCCTTGGTTAAATATTCCTGCAAGTATTGCATAGACACACTGCATTAGTTAGGATTTTCCTGCTGTGAACAGACACCACGACCACGTCAAGTCTTATAAAGGAAAGGACCACATTTAATTGGAGCTAGATTATAGGTTCCCAGGTTCAGTCCATTATCATCAAGGTGAGAGCATGGTAGCATCTAGGCAGGCACAGTGCAGACAGAGCTGAGAGTTCTACATCTTCATCTCTAGGCTGCTAGTGGAAGACTGACTCCTGGGCAGCTAGGATAAGGGTATTAAAGCCCATACCCAGAAGGCCACACCTACTCCAACAAGGACACCCCTCCCAACAGCTCTACTCCCTGGGCCAAGCATATACAAACCATCATATGCACCAAAGCATGTCTCCTAGGGGATTCCAAAACCAGTCAAGTTGAAGAGGAAGATCAACCATCACATCTGGGCAGATGTGAGACAGGGCTGCTTAGAAGGTCTTAAAGTGCCTTGCCAGTAACCTTTGCCTCCAGATGGGAGAAGGTGTTTCCCTCTTGATCAATGTCAGTTCAAGCCCCAAGTATGTGGAGGCAAAAAGGAACTGAGAATTCCATGACTAATACAGAAAGCCAGCAGGAATTTCAGGATGGGTGATATCTACCCAGATATTTAAAATCTCCATGTTTGGGGCCTGGGACCTGCTCTGTTGCTTCCTAAGGATCTAGGAAAGTCAAGAACATTCTTACAACAATTTGCTTGACAAGATTCCAGGTTTCTCCTCTTTCAGTCACATGAAATTTTAATATCAACCTTCTCGTGGTTCTGCAGCAACAGGACCAACAGTCTCTTGCTCTCCTTCTGTCTGCACCTATAATGGAAGCAGGCAGAAGGCAAGCATGGACTTATCTAGGAAATCAATATGCACTTTCCACCTAAGCTGTTGATTTTCTCCATCACTGACTTGGTTCACTAGTGAGTCACATGCCCTTCCTTTCAGGCTCTTTACAGACCCCTGGACCTTTAGACTCACCCTGAATCTTAATTTTCTAATCTGTTGCGCTGGAGGAAAAAGGTGGATGACGGGGCCAAGTCAACCTCTGAAGCACACAGTCAGATGTTCCTGGAGACTGACAATGACTTTGGTTATGAAGTTTGTTGCTAAGTCTGTTTTGACAGTTCTTGTTTCTGAGGTGTCAAAATGGTTAGGAGGAGCAAGAGAATTGGCTCACCCCTTGAAGGCATGCCTACTGTTCTTGCTAGGAACTTGAGTTAGTTCCCAGTACCAACAAGACACCAGTGACTCCAGCTATCCAATGCCCTCTTCTGGCCTCAGAGAGCAACTGTCCTTACATGTATGGACCCACACACAGACACATCCATATTGTTAAAAATAAAATCCTTTTTTAAAAGGTCAGAAAAATAAATAGAGAGGCTCCTTTAAAAAGGGAAAATGAAATTTTAAGAAAGTTTCCTATTTTCCTTGGTGTCTTTCTTGTGAGGGTTCTGTAGGAAATGTAAACAGGTCACAGGAAGTGCTAGAAACTCCACCCCTTGAGTGGAAACAGTTATTTTATGAAAACAAAATACAGTTGGTTATCATTTAAAAGGGGTTAGGTTTTTGGATTATGGTTTCTTTGATATAGCACAGCCCTGGCCTAGGTTACAAGTGTATTTCTGAAAGCAAAATAAATGGAAAATTGTTTCCTCTTCATCAGTGTCTTGCCCTGCCCTATTTGTGGATGGCCAGGAAAGTATCACGAGACTTCCCTAGAGCATTTCAAAGAAGAGGAATGGGGGGGGGGTGAGAGGGTTGACCCCAACAGAAAAAAAGTTGTTTGCACTGAAGAAATACCTCCCCATGCCAGAGCACAGTTAGCATCTTTCACTATCAGGAATAGCCCATTCCTGGAACCCCTGGAGCCTCCTCTTAGTGAAAAGAATACAAAAAACCTGTAATTGAATAAGTATAGAGACCCAGGACCAGTCCTGATTCATGTGTTTTTTATTACTGATCATTCCCTCAGCTCTTCCCCACCCATTAATCTCAGCAGCATTATATACACTCACAGGCATATATATATACACATTTGCATACACAAATATATATATGTACATATGCATGTACACACATACATGATGCACACATATATACATATATGCACACACTCACAGCACACATGCATGTGCACACATACACATATATATGTACAAAGAAATATATATGCACACATGTGTATGAACACACAGGTTCATATACATGGACACATACACAGATATATATGTGATACATGCACACATATACTTACACATGCATGCCTAGATACATATTTGCACATATGTATGCACAATGTAAATATCACATATACTTACATATACATGCATATACGTGCAGACACACTTTTGCCATCCTAGATTCCTTTCCATTCATCTTGAACATGACTTTGTTTCTTGATGAACCTCAGCTAAGTTCTCTTTCTTTCTTTGAATTAACTTTTTATGAGAATCATATTCAGAAGAAGTTTTTTTCCCCCCTCAACTTCTAAAAAATGATAGCTATGCCACAGGTCCTGGGGTACCGTGAGAGTTACAGGCAGCACCTCTGCTTTCATGAGACTCCATGACTGTGAGCAGTGATCAGAACACAGGCTCCTGGGCAACCTGGCAGACACCTGACTTGGGAATAAAATGCCTTTGCAGCTCAGTCACCCTCTCTGACTTGTGGAACACTGTGACTTCCTTTGTGCTAATGATACAGCTGAAGGGCTGCAAATCTAGGCATGTTTACAACCTGAGCAAGGTTCTCCAGTGGTCTTGATTTTCTGGGATAGAAATGAGAGAGTTGATGAAGGATAATTTGTGGTGGGTATATCAAAGCTTCCTCAGACCCCTCAGGACCCATCCTGTTCCTTCTTTTACAATATTAACAACTGATGCATTAGTATTTTCCTTTGGTGACAAATACCCAGAAACAATTGAAGAAGATCCTTTTGGCTCCATCTCAGAGGTTTCTCTCCATGGTCACTGGCCTCGTGTTTTACAGTCTGTGTTCAGTCAGGGCATCATAATGGAGGGGTGTGGTAGGGTAGAGCTGCTCACCACAGAAAGACAGAGAAAGACAGGAAGCAGAGAGACAGAAAGGGAAGGGCCAGGGCAAGACACACCCTTCAAAAGCAGGTCCCACCTGATAGAATTTTTCTCACTGAGCTCCACTGCCTAGTGCCCCACTGATGAAATGAACATATGTCAAGAGTGTCACCAGCTGGGGACCAACCCTTCAACACATGAGCCTTTGTGGGGGGGAGACATTCATATTGAACTACAACCTTATCCCTGAAGATGACACATGAGGGTGTCTTTAAGCCTTTACTTGTGTGCAATAATGTACATGCACATCCATATACAATTGTGCACACATACAGGAATTCATACATATGCAGTCACACATGCGCACACACATTACATACAGATAAAATACCACACACATGCCGGGCGTGGTGGCGCACGCCTTTAATCCCAGCACTTGGGAGGCAGAGGCAGGCGGATTTCTGAGTTCGAGGCCAGCCTGGTCTACAAAGTGAGTTCCAGGACAGCCAGGGCTACACAGAGAAACCCTGTCTCGAAAAAATAAATAAATAAATAAATAAATAAATAAATAAATAAATAAATGGCAGACTCTGAATTGGTCAGTCTAAATTCTTTAAAAAAAAAAAAAAATACCACACACACACACACACCTCATACACACCAAAGAAACAAAAGCAATCAAAAAGATGACAGTGGGACTTGAAGGCAAAGAAGAGACTTTAAAGCCTCAGTTCTTTTATGTTGTAAAAATTTTGTTTTCCTATGTAATCCCCTATATATAGCCAAGGCTGGTCTTATAGTCCTCCTGTTTCTACCTCCCTAATGATGAGATGACAGGTATGCATCATATGCTGGCTGTGTGTTAGAGTTTGAAGCACATACTATTTTTAACACATTTTTACAGAGGACCACTTTTGCCTAGTAATTCTAAAGCACCCTTTCTAGTATGTATCATAGCCTCTAACAGTGCCTCTAGAGTTGTCATTTATTGCTCAAAAAAAAAAAGCCATCTCTCTTACAACTTGAGGCATGGGGAGCACTTGCAAGCATGCTTAGACTGCAGTTGTCAATCAAACCAATGGCCCCTGCATCTCCCAGCCCCTCCTTCTGGTGGAATCCTCACTCAGATTTAATTTTCCAGCTTCTGCAATCCAGAACCACACACCAAGTGTCTTATCCAAACCCAGAAGTATTATCTTAACACTCTGGAAGTCAGAATTCTGAAACAACTGGACTGCAATCGGGCTTTGGCTAATATCAGGATTGGGTTTCTTTCTGGAGAAAGGACTCCTCCCTCCCTGCTCTCCCAGCTTCTAGAAACTTGCCATGTTCCTTGGCTCTTAGTCCCCTCTCTTATCTGAACCCAGCAATATGGATCTTCTTTGGATGGATGATGCTTACAAGTCCTTCTCTCATGCTCAGGTCCCTCCTGAGGAGGCTGGGTTACTCAGAAAGCATCCCCATGGCATTTGCCTGTGGTGAGCTTAATTTTATTAGCACCCTTCATTCTCCTTTATGCATAGCACATTTACGGTTAAGAGGTCAGACCTGTGGTGTCTCCTTTTTTGTGACGCCCGAGTCAGGTCCCCCAGAATGAAGTAAGCCATGCTTTACTCCATATTCCATCCTCACGGAGGGACTGCCTTTGGTCCCAGGTCTTAGAAAATCACACTGCAGTTACTCAAATGATGCTTTCAACACAGGAAAAACAAGGCCATGGCCTAATTTACTGGTTTTCCTCTTCACTTGTATTGTATCCAAAAAAAAAAAAAGTGTGTATTGTTAGTAGAATGCCTGATAAATGTTTCTATTAGAAGAATAAAGGGTTAATAATACAGAAGTGGATTAAGGCTATTTGGTGACAGATAAGGAAGATGTTGATAAGGAAGATGATGAATTCCGATAAGTCTGAATAGAGACAGGGTCGTGGAGTCACAACTCATGAAATGACCACAAATGCCAAGAAAATATAATAGAAATTATTTAATTTAACCTCTTAAGATAGAGCAGTGTAAAAAATACTTTGTTTAGGAAGGGAACTTGAAAAGCAGAGACTGAAAAACAACAGCTACAAAGGGATGGTAGAGTGACCCACTGTGGATGTGTGTGTGTGTGTGTGTGTGTGTGCACATGAGCACACACATATGCCCTCATGTGTGATTATATGTGTGAATGTGTGAGTATATGTGTGTGTGTGAGTATATTGTGAGTATGTGAGTGTGTGTAAGGGTGTATGTGTGTGTGAGTATGTGAGAGTGTGTGAGAGATTGTGTGTGTCTGAGAGTGTACGTGTGAGAGGATGTGTGTGAGTGTGTGTAAGGGTGTATGTGAGAGTGTGTGTGAGTGTGTGTATGTGAGTGTGTGTGTGAGTGTGTGTGTATGAGAGAGAGTGTGTGTGAGTGTGTGTTGATGTGTGTGCACTTTAAGTAAACACAGAAAAGTCCATACATAGAGGACCTCACTCCCAGGTCCTACAGCTTTAACTTAGGAGATTGTAGCTGCACCTCCTCTGTGGTGTCCTTGGGTGGAGAAGGTCAGCACTGGCTGTGTGAGCATGACACATATTTCCTTCTGGCAACAATTGGTTTCCTTTTTCCAACTCTGTTCTCCCACACACCCTCTGATAAACAGTCTGGTGTCGGAGGGGACCCACTCACCAGGAAGGGAGTGCCTGGTTCAGATCTGACAGTCAATCCTGTTCTCAGCCCTGCTGGTGGTTAGCCCACTGAAAATTAATAATTTCGTGTCCTTGTTCATAACTGCCTGCCTGGCTGGGTTGTTGTAATGAATCAGTTCTCCAGAGCCTGCTAAGCAGTCTGGTGAAAAGAAAGTACCCAGGTCCGTAAGACAAAGACAACCCTTGCGTTAGCCATGAGGATAGAACTCTTCTAGCCCCACATTTATTCCCATGCTTGAGGTTTTGAAGAACATGACTTTTCTACTCAGACTACAATGATACAATGAAGTTTCTTCTGACCATCAAGAGGCAGCCATGGTTGCTTTTGAAATGTCACAAGGCAAATTAAAAGTGTGAAAACAGTGCATCCAAGAGATTAATCCAATGATCCAGCCACCAGTGAGTACAAAAGGGCCTGAAGAGACCGGTGAAGGGACATGGTGACAGCAGATGCCACCAGGATACAGGCTGTCATGAAAATCAGGGCCCAAAGAGTAGACTCTTAGACATAGAACACAGGCATGCTAGGCTAGCTGGACAGCACCTGTACTCACTGATAATTTTAATAAAAGTCTGGTGGCCTCTGAATTACAGGTGTGAAACATTTTTTTTTTTTTTTACAAAAGAAAGTAAAGTCGGGAATTTGCCAGACTCAGCTCCTCCAGCCCATACCAGGGATTAACCAGTGGCAGGCAGCTAAACACCAGCCATTCAGTTGTGTTCTCCTCACAGCTAAGGCCTTTTGCGTTTGCTTTTTTTTTTTTTAAAATACTAATTAACAATACCTAATATAATATATCAGAAAACAAGTATTGTGCTAAAAACATTTGAAATAGGATACTTGAACTTGTAGGGCATAATACCAACCTTTTAAAAAGTTGACTCGGTGGCCTGGTAAAATCAGCTTCTGAGATGATCTGCAGCAAGTCTCTTCCTACGTCATGTGAGGCGTGGCATGCAAGAAACATCTTGCAAAAACACCTAGACATAGGAACCCTGGCTATGAGGTATCGTGACGAGTCCTTGATAATCCTAATCTATGTAGCATCCTTAGCACACTTTGTTTCTTTTATACTGTAGGTCATATTGATTTTCATGTAGCCACACTCCAACTGAACTCTGGATCCCATATTTCTTTCAAACATGAAATGAACACAAAAGTCAAAGTTTAAATCAATCAATCAATCAATCAATCAATCAATAAACCAATCAATCAATGCCATGATGACAAACAAGAGCTTTAACTATCTGCTTAAAGTTTTTACCTAAAGCCTCCTCTCCCCTGTATCTCCCTCTCTCTTACACACACACACACACACACACACACACACACACACACACACACACACAGAGCTATGTCCCCCGCCAGATCCTCAACTGAAAGTCTGGGTCTCTAGCAGCCAAAATACACAACTTAGCCATCACTATGGTTCACACTGTGTGGCTCTTTTTGATTTATTGCTGTTGTAAAAGGGGACTGGGTGTTGGACTGTGGCGATTGGTGATTTGTTCCTAACTATTAAGAAAAAAGAACTAACTTGACAGATTCATTCCTCAGGTCAAGCAGAAATTGCAAGTGTTCTCCCTCTTCATGTGGGGTTTGAATAAAGACTGGAGAGATGGTGTGAAGAAGAGATGGGGAGATAGAGTGGGCCTGGGAGATGTCCCCACCTGGTCTTAAACACACAGCTTGGGGGACTAGAGATCAATGGCAGGCATTTAAGACTTTTGCTGCTCAATTTAAGAACATTTCTAAGAAACCACTTAAGTTCCCATTCTCTTTACACTTTTCCATTCTGGGAAGGCTCACTTGGAGCAGGCTTTCCACCAGGACTTGACAACAGTGTACCCGCTGACTCCGTGGGCATGAGAGGCACTATGGAGACAGGGACTCAAATCAGCTCCCCAAAACTCTGCAGGAGTGAGAGATGCACAGGGCTCTCCTCTGTGTGTGCTAGCTCTCAGAAACACAGAGCAGAATACCAATACTTCGTCTCTCCTGAAGGCTGTCACATCTGAGCAAGGAGGTGTAGGTACCACCACTCCATCTTGGTGTTCGGAAAGAAAGTCTACATGATCTGTTTTAAATTACTTGTTAAAGATAAACTTTTCTTAAGATCTCTCCTTAAAAAAAGATACAGAAAGAGTCTTGGGCACAAGATTGCCTTGCTTCAACCCTGAATAGTGTCAAAGGGTTCTTCACCCTGGAAAACTAACCTATCCATCCTTACTCAGAATCAACAGCCTTGTAGACAGGAGATTGGGGTGGGTATCCTCCCTCTGCTGTTCTGAGTTGCAGCAAGCTTTAGACCTGCCTTAAAACATAGTCATCTCACTGACAGTCAGGAGTATACATCTCTGTCCATGTAACAGGTTTTCCATGTAGCACGTGTGTGTGTGTGTGTGTGTATGTGTGTGTACATGTGCATGTGTATGTGTGTGTACACGCTCATGTGTGTGTGTGCATCTACACGTGTGTACATGCATGTGCTTGTGTTCATGTGTGTGCATGTATGTGTGTGTGCACACATGCATGTATATGTATGTGCATACATGTGTGTGCATGCACTTGTGAGTGTGTGCATATGTGCATGCACATGCATGTGTATGTGTGTGCAAGAGTGTGTACATGTGTGTTTGTGTGTCTGTGTGTGTGCTGAGAGATGGAAAGGGCCTTTTACAGTGTACAGGGAGTCATGGTTTTGGCAGAGTTGGAAGTAACAGCATGCACACTGCAGAGCTAAGTCAACACTACTGGTAAAATGAAGCTAGAACTTAACTCTCCCTGGGAAGAAGGGACACTGCTTCCATGTACTATGTGACTGCAGAACTAGCCCTTTACCTGCATGTGACCATGACATCAGTGCTGCCATTTTCTTTCCAGAGTGTTGTCCGTGGTTTGTATGTTGTAAATGGCTTCAAGTCCAGAAATTACTCCCGTAGGATCTGCTCCCTCTAGAGGGACTTTGCAAGGTGGCTTTGGAGCACTGGAAAGTCTTTCTGGTAGAATATAGCACTTCTTTTCATGATCCAGACCTTGGCCAAGGGGAAAAAAATCAAATGTAGAAACTATTTATAGCCATGCCCCCTAGTTTTTGAGATAATAAACACACAGGTGTGTTGTTGGGAATTCTTTGATATGAAGGCAATGCTTAACGGCTTGAACTGCCATCCTAACTATAGCTGGTGATGTTTCTCCTCGAGACAGTGAATGCCCAAGTTCTGTTAAGCTGCTTCTCTGATGGCAGAGGCCCTGTGCAAAGTGGCTGCCCTCAGAGACCCTGGATTTTCTGACCCAGATGCGCTGCATCCCTTCAGCCACACACCTGCTTTGAATAACAGCGCACCCCTGGATTTTCCAGGTGGTGATTTTTATTGCTTTCCAAAGCATGAAATTTGAACTTGACTTTTCCCTGATGTCAGATTAGCAAACATGCCATAACAGTGAGCTTTTAAAATAAAGTGGCTATTTCTGGTGGTCACACATATTTTAAAAGCCCATTAGAAGTATATAGAAAAATTTCTAAAAAGCAGAGAGGGGAGTGTTGGATATTAAAGGTTTCAACTAGTCTTTTCTCTATTAAAATATTAGGTGTAGACTGGCTTACATATGAGCCAATGTTAAAACCACACATCTAACAACAGAATAATAAGCTGCGTAGAGACAGGGCTTCCTCACCTACTTCCCCAAGAGACCCAGGATCTGTTGTATTGGAGGAGGGCACAAGGCAGAGCTGCGTGGTGCAGGGTCTCCCCTCGCTGCTTCAGTGTGAGGTCATTTCACTGTGTGTCATAGAATATAACTCAATTCTCATAAACTCCTAACCTATTTTAGTGAACACAGGCAATTAGAAGCAAACCACCCCCCAGGCTGAGATTTTACCCGGTACCTAATTTTTACCAAGGCTGAAATGTGAAGCAAAGAAAATAAAACTGTTCCCCTTGTCCCGCATGCTGGTTGCCTAGGGTATAATTATCTGATTAGCTCTGGCAAACTCTTGCTTGTATGTACAAATTTGGTCTAGAGACTTCTTGCAACAGACAGCTAACTCCCTGTGTAGATGCTGCCTTTACTGCCCAGAACACAAAACTGTAGCTCTTTGCAGGTGGTCAGTGAGCAATGCACGTGTGAAGCAAGTGAAATTGTGGGGGTAAGTGGCCACACACTTACATGGTGTTTACTTCTGCTCTACATAAGTTCACAGACGTTACCGCTACAGTTCCAATCTGCCACATGAACTTCTCCACAGAAAACTCACAAAGGCATTTTGGGCCACTTCCTTAAAATTTCATCTTGATCCAGTAAATATTTAGTATTTTTATTTGTCTCTATGAAGAAATCCTGATTTCCAAAATGTTTGATTACGCTTGATGCGGCAGGGATACACACTTGTAATCCCAGCACTTGAGAGCTAAATCTTGGCTAATAATGTGTGCAGATCCCGTCTGGGTAACTTGGGAGTTGTTTAAAAATATATAAATTAATAAATACTGAGACATTTTACTGTCTTGTCAGTTGGACAGGAGTGTGAAATGTAATGCCTTTTCATCTCTTGCGTTTAACTGTTTCAGTTTGCAATTAAAAACAAAGATTCAGGGAGACGAGGGCTGGAACAGCCGTCAAGACCACCAGTCACCACATCCAATGTTCTCATCATCCAGGGCTGCCTCTCATAGTAAAAACATGGTACAGTTTGTATCAGATTTTATTGGTCTTCCTACTGAAACTGAGAACTACATTATAGGGGTGATTGCTAATTGGACTAGAACTACAGCCTCCCCATTCTTTACTGATTCCCAAGCAAATTTTGTCCTTTTCTAAAGAATGTCAAAACAGAAATAATGAATCCATCTCACATAAGCATGTGGCCATTGTCTAGACTTCTAAGAAGTTAAGACAATGTGCAGTTTCAAACGCTTTCAGTAGAGGAAATAAAATTATGTCACCCTTTTTTTCTTCTAGGTAGGAAAATTCTGTGAACTTAAACATGAGTCATCTAAAGAGTTATTAACTGAATGTCTAGGGTCACAGTTCTGTGATAAAATACTTGCTGGGCTTTTCTGAGACTCCATGTGTTCCATTCCCAGCACAGCATTAAAAGAACTAAAACAAACAAACAAACAAACAAACAAACAAAACCCAGCTTATCATCTTGAGCTTAATTTAATCTTTTTGAGACAGGGTGTCAGGTAGCTCAGGCTGGCCTCACACTCATTCACCATGGAAGCCAGAAATGGCCTTGTGATTCTCCTGCATCTGTACGAGCTAGGCAAGCAATCCAACACAACTCTTAATGTTTGTATTAACGAAAGGATCACAAGAAGCTACATTTTAATGAGACAATTACTAACATGCCTTGGAGCCAGAGAACTTTGTCATTAGTATCATATACTATCATTACCCAGCATTCATGGGGGCTCCTAGTATTGATGCTATTCAGTAATCAAATGGTTAAGAGAATTTGCACTTCTAGGACTTGTGTGGTTGCTAAAATGATTTACTTCTCTGACAACGTGAAAGAAGTTTGATCTGCCAGGCTTAAGATAATAATTCCCTTAAGATAATAATGCTCTAATTTCCCAACATAAATGTTGTTTGTAAGGTAGGGGTATTAAAATGGAGACAAAAATAATCGGAGGACCACCATGACTCTGGAGCATACACACACACACACACACACACACACACACACACACACATGCACATACATACACACCATGAAAAATAATAACATGTAGTTAGTTATTTAGTAGAGGAAATGGTGAAAAATGCCCTACTTGGAGGAGGTTTGCTAATGTTAAGAGAGAAAGCTCTAATAGCCTCCCACTGCCAAGGCTGCCTGGGTCACTTCTACCACACTCCAACCGTGTGGTGTGGAGGAAGTTGGCCTCACTGAGAAACATCTAGAAGGCTGTCACTATGAATATCCAGTTTTAGAAATAAGCTTGTAGGAACTGTGTCCTCCCTGAAGGCTCGTCCAGTGTGATCACATTTGGAGACAGGTCTTCAGTGAGGGAATTATGGTTGAATGAGGTCATGAGTGGTGGGACCTAGTCCAGTAGCACTAGTGTTTTTATAAGAGGAACAGGGTGGGGGTAGGGATATGGCTCACTGAATAAAGTACTTGCTGTGCTGGTATGCATCAGACACATACACAAACAGTAGACTGGTCTCCTTTCTGTCCATCTCTTGTGTCCAGGGAGGATAATGCTGGTGGTCACCCACAGGTCAGAGAGAGACCACAGCACCTTCACTTTGGACTTACAGCATGATGTGTTCTTCTTGGAGCCACACACCCAGAGGTATTGTGATGTAGACAGAGTTAGCATACACCTCAGGGATCCCTTTAACAGAGATCCCTTCAACCTTTGATCCCCAGTGTGCAAGTCCACCTTCATGTTCCCTCCATTCAACTCACCCTGTCTGGATTTGCCCTCTCTTCCATGAGACCAGATCATCTGTTCACACATGATGCAGGACTGGGTTGCCTACTCAAAATAGCAGCTCAGTGTCTTCTTGCTTGACAGAGCATCTTGCAAAAGCTATCTTCATAATAGCTTTTATGTAGGTCTTCATAAACCAGACCTACAGCTCAACTCCTCTTCCATGTACTGCTGTAACCTAGCCCAAACTAGGCATCAATCATCCCCAACTACCTGTTTCTCCGTCTTCCAGGCCCTTAAGGAGAAGTGAGGAAGCAGCTCATTTGTCTCCTACCCCCACCTCCGCACCCTCCCCACCTGCATTGTCTGGCCCAAACAGAATGTAACACATTTTAACAGATGCAAAGACACTCAATGTAGTATAGCTTATTACACCTGGAAGAGAAATTTGCATATTACATCCGACATTCCAGAGAGTAGGATTCATTTAAGACATGAATCTTCCCACAAGGAACTTAAAGCTTATTTAGGGAGGTCAGACATACACTTGAAAACTGTGGTGAAACGTATTTCTGGATCTCACAGGTACTCATTGCCCAGTTTCTAAAAACTGGCCGTACAAATTTTCCACTAGCTTGGAAGGAATATCCACCCACTGCACCGAATCTACTTGCATGTTTACGGTTATGGGAGGTGCAGGTACAGCCTGGGAGAAGGTCTTGTTCCCAGGAGATAAGCTGCGTTTATGATTGAAAGGAAGGGAGTGAGCACACTGGTCTTCCTGGCACCAGAAGCGAGCCGGTGAGAAACAAGGATATTTTTATTAATGTTCAAGCCACTTTGGATGAATGGTCATAACTGATGATGACAATTATTATTTATTAAAGCTTATAGTCCATAAAAGTAAATGGCTTTCCCTCCTTAGTGTGTGGCTGAGTAGGGTGGTTATGGCCTTTGATGGAGAAGGTCTCTGACTTGGTTTGGGGTTTCTGACCTCTGAAATGATTTCAGTGTTACATTGCTGTGCTATGTAGGGACCTAGAAGAATCCAGAGATGACTGAGGTTGAGATGCCAGGGGACAGCCCATTAGAAAGTGTAGCAAGGGGCTGCTGCACACAGAAGTATCAGGAAAAGCCCCTATGATCCAGGTCCTGGAGGACACACACACACACACACACACACACACACACACATATATATGAAAAGAAAAAAAAAACCAAATGAGTCACTTAAGACCCCACTTTGCAAGGCTGACTTTCCTAATTGTCACAACTGACTTTCTTATCAAGTTACTAGGTGACTCAGCTCTGAGAACTCTCCTTCCTGCCCTGCCCAGATCCCTCCCACTGGAGGGGACTTGGTCACAGCAAGAGAATGGGGCAGTGAGAGGAGATGATGTGCCCCTTCCTGTGATTGCTCTAGTATTTTTCTGGGCTGTGTTTGCCTTGGCAGTTTTCATAACAGCAGAAGAGAGCTGGGGTACATCTCTCTCAAAGGCCGTCCTTGAGTGCAAAGGACACACGGTTTCAGTTGGCTGAGCCTGGGAAGTTGGTATTAAACAAGACCACAATTGGGCAGAAAGAGTGAAACACTCTTTGGATATAAAACTTAACAGAGTACTTACTGTCTGTAATAAAGATAAAAGATATATTCTATGTTCCTAGTACAATGTTTAAGCTAGTATAAAAACCCACAAGGCAGAACATTTAATAATTTCAATTGAGGAGAGATAGTACTGTTTGTCTCATAAGAGCTTCCCAGTGAACTGGGAACAAGTATGCTCTACACAGATGTATCTTGCTTTCAGTTGTAGAGTTTCATGATATCTTGCGTGGTTCAAATACAGAGCAGCGTTTCCCTGTGTGTGTGCCAGGGACACATTTTCCTATAGCCCTCAGACTTTCCTGACCACAATGGCATTGAAGCTTAGCAATCTGTTTACCTTTAGAAGAGGGCTGTGAGTGGAGAGATTTCCTACCAAAGAGGGCTAGGCAGGCCTTGACACACATGGATAACATGCCATCAATTGTCCCCTGGAGGGCATCAAACATGACCCTGGGGAGTGCATAGCATGGGAGGTTCAGATGGGTTTAGATGCTGAGCAAAAGGTGGATTTGGAATGACAACCTCAGAGCCTTTGATCAATGACACAGGCTCCTGGACAAGCACTGTACTTCATCATTAAAGATACTTTCTATGAAATCAAAGAAAATCAAACCTGTCATCACTTAAAACCTCACATTATAAAGTTTCTGTGTATATGTGTGGCATGTATGTGTAGTTATATGTTACATTTGTGTGTCATGTGAATATGGTATTCGTATTATATGTGATTTATATATGTATTAATAGGTATGGGTTTGTGTGCTGTAGGTGTGTGTTGCTTGTGTGTTATATGTATGTGTTGTGTGTATATGTGTGTGTTGTATGTGTTGTGTCATATTTATGTGCTGCATGTGTATATGTGTTTATATACATATGTATGTGTATATATTGTGCAGATGTGTGTGATGCCTATTTGCCTAAGGGGGGATTCCAATCATCTTCTTCCACCATCTCTCCTGACTTGAACCAAAGCCTCAATGGAGTAGAAGTTCATCCTTTTGGCCAGCTTGGATGTCAGAAAGCCTCCAGAATTTACTTGTCCACACTCCCAGAGGCATATACAGCCATTTCTACATTTTTATGTGGATTTTAACTCAGAGCCTTATGCTTGCACAAGAAGCACTCCTACCCACTGAGTCATCCCCCTAGCCCTGAAGTCTTGGTTGTTATTGACAATTTTTCCAAATGCCAAGTGGTAAATTACACATCTGTAGTACCAGCACTTGGGAGGCTGATACAGGAAGACGGTGAGCTAAGGGCTGTTCTGAGTGACGTTGTTAGGTTCAGACCAGCCATTTACCAGGCCAGACCTACTCTCAAACAAAGAAACAGCAACAAATGTATTATTAAGAAAGTTCCAGGACAAGTCAAGATTATAGATTGATGTTAAAAAGACACCAAGAGATCTCAGGGGATGGAAACAAAGGATGCTGTATGATTACCCCTGGGGAGACATGAACAACTGTATGCTTACCCTAGATAGCATGCCCCAAACAGACCAGAGTCTTGATATGACCAAAGTTCAACTTAGTGAACCAATGGGTTTTTGTAGGGCAACAGGCCAGTAGAAAATTACACTGCCCCTGGCCAGCCTCTGAACACCAGACTTGAAAATATCCCCCTCCTGCAACTGAGAGTTAACAGCCAAACAATGTTTTAAATTTGGAGGCAAAGCAGTAATTCTGCCATTATCTTGCTTTTTTTTACTAGATCATTGCCCACACTCCAAAAACCCTATA
Organism: Mus musculus; assembly: GCF_000001635.26. Classification (NCBI taxonomy): domain Eukaryota; kingdom Metazoa; phylum Chordata; class Mammalia; order Rodentia; family Muridae; genus Mus; species Mus musculus. The sequence goes on from NT_166305.2 coordinate 4,283,215, forward strand.
AGATTACTCCCCTCTATCCATCCCTCTGGATTTCCCTGACTGGTCAGTGACAGCTGCCATTCTGTATTTTTCCCCAATACATCTTGTGTGAGGTTTGCTGCATTGTGTGACTTTGGTATTCTTTGGCTCTCAACTGCCAGGATGTCCTTGTGAGGGAAAAACTATACAGTTTTATGTGGTTACTACATATGTGTGACAGATTACTTATAGGATATATATATATATATATATATATATATATATATATATATAATATTTATTATAAACTAATAATGAACTTATAGGAGCAGAAATGACTCAAAGAGAGCTTCATCACCAAATCTCACCTGAGCATGGGTAACAGCTCACAAAACCTGGAAACCTCGAGTACCCTGAGCCTGAAGTTAGATCAACAGGCTGAGATTGTCCTTTCCAGGTAGTTCAGTTGGCCTGAGTCTATGGGTAACTCAGCTGGTGTCTGCTTTATCCTGGCCCCTGGGATTGTCTGAAAGCGACTTCCAACAATTTTAACGCTTATATACTCTTGGAAAGGAAAATGCCTAGTCAATCTGGTCAATTTCAGGGACTTCCTGAAGGATTTTGAGTTGTTAACTTCTGATTTAAGAAGAAAATTTCCCTGCAGGATGGAGTGTGTCACTTCCCTTCTGTTTCAGATCCTTGTAAGCATCCTGGCTTAATGTATATCATTCACTTCTTCTTTAAGAAGTTTCTCTCCAAGTTGGAGGAAGCTACTATGCAAGAGAATACAGATTCTTGCAATCTAATAACTTGTTTATGTCCCAACACACCCATCAGAGTTGGAAATGCTACAGAGATAGTGCATATAATAGCCCTAACAACCAAGCACCCCAGTCTAGCAACAGCACAGGGGTGCCTAGCACAGGTTCCTCTTTTAACTTTATGGCTTCCAGAGTCAAAGCTCAATATTGCTGCCTACCTCTGTAACATGCAGCTTGCTTTGTTGTTGCATATATATATGTGTGTGTGTGTGTGTGTGTGTGTGTGTGTGTGTGTGTGTGTGTGATTTGCTTTTGCTATAATATAAAGTTGAAAACTATAAGTCATAGACCATTGATAATGGGGGAGGTCTAGAAGAGGAAATGGACTCTTGATGAATAATGTCAAATGTTGATGAAAAGAGTTTTGAATTTTACTCTGACAGACATTGTTGTATCATGAGGTATGTTGTAACATATCTCATGGTCACCCAAGATCAACAGGAGAGTCATAGAACTGAGGATTTGACAGACAAGAGTGTTGTTTATTGACTATCAAACTCAAGAAGACGATGTTCCATATCCAAATTGTAGTTTTATCATTTCCAATTGGAATGACTAGTATAGGATTTTCAATAATAATTGGAATGGATTGTATTAAACTCCAAGTTTTTACATACCTCTAAAACTGTACCCCAAGCTTGGAGGAACTGGGTAACTGGAAACAGGGCCATTTCCCACCTGCCCAGAGATTGACTGTGTTTTCCTCTAGAACTACTTTGTCTTTCTTCTTCCTTTGTTTTAACTTTCTCTTTGGAGATCATGTACCCAGAAAGGACATTTCCAATCCCTCTTCGTGCTTCAGAACCCAAATTTTTTTCTTCATGGCACCATTTTTTTTTTTTAACCAAAACAACCAACAAGCAGTGATACTCTGCCAAGACCGGATGAAAGCTCTGCTTCTACTCAATGCTCACTTTCAGTAATTCTTGGGGACATCTTGTACTCAGTGAGTGGTTTCTGGAAAACCTAAAGATGAAAATCTTCACTGGTGATATTTTGTAAATTGTGTGCTAGTCTAGTATTGGTTTTGAGGACACCTTTGATTGAGGTGCTTCATAAACTTAACTCAAGAGTATTAAGGGATGGTACATTGAATAACAGACATTATAGTTCATATCCATACCTGCATTCAAACTGTTTCTGTAGAATTATGGGCCTTTTGAAAATATATCCATTTTATTTATTTGTGTGTGTGTTCTGCATGTTTGAGTAGGTACAGAAAGGTCAGAGAAGGCATCAGAGCTGAAGTCTGAGTACACTGTGGAAAGCCTAGCTTCTTACGTGTGTGCTGGGATCCAAGTTTGTGATTTCTCAGTGACTGCTCTTTACCACAGAGCCACCAAATAATCTGTTTTAAATGTGACATGTAGCTTAAAGTTTAACATGCAACCAGGCCAATGGAAGATGTTAATAGAGGAAACTGAACATAGTAGGAGGTAATTACTTAAAGACTAAGCACTTTCCACTCAACATTTAGTAACTAAAAAACTGCCTGATACATGAAGTCTATGCACTGAAGCTGCCCCAGTGACTTTATGAGGTAGGAATTTTCATCTCTGAAAGCTGAGAGCTGAGTGCAAGGTCTAAGCTCACCATCCCTAACAGTTCATTCTCTTCCTCTGGGAAGAAATGTTAGCCTGCTTACACTTGCTTCATAGTCATCTTCACAGTCTCTGAATAAATCATGGTTTAGAAGGAGGAGGAGGAAGAAGGAAGGAGGGGGAGGAGAAGGAAGAAGAAGAAGAAGGAAGAGGAGGAAGAGGAGGAGGGGAAGAAGAAGAAGAAGAAGAAGAAGAAGAAGAAGAAGAAGAAGAAGAAGAAGAAGGAGGAGGAGGAGGAGGAGGAGGAGGAGGAGGAGGAGGAGGAGGAGGAGGAGGAGAAGAAGAAGAAGAAGAAGAAGAAGAAGAAGAAGAAGAAGAAGAAGAAGAAGAAGAAGAAGAAGAAGAAGAAGAAGAAGAAGAAGAAGAAACCACTAACAAATGTTCAAACAAGAGTCAACATGTGGCTGCAGGGAGATGAACAACCTCATTGGTTTGCTTTTTGCTTTAATGTGGGAACATGGCAGGCTGTGGACCTTTTTACCAACCCGTTTAGTAAATATAAGTGGAGTTAAGTGTGTTCCCCTTTGATATGAAGAGAGGCCCCTGCACTAAACTAAAGAGATCCATTCCCAGGCCAAGCATTCCATCAACGGGGAAAACACTGGTATTTGTAGACAAGCTTTCACATCCTGATGGGATGGCAGGGGAGGTACAGGAGGCATCTGAGATCTTTGATGCTTTCAGCAAATGCCTGGCATTTGATACAAGGCCATTTCTCAAAAAAACTTTCTTCTATTTCAGTGTGGCAACCATGGACTCTCTCCAGGGTGACTCTGGCACTCATTCATCATCTGAATTCCTCTAATGGGTAAGAATGAGAAAGAATGGAAGATTTTTTTTTCCTTTTTGGTAAATTAAATTAAAGTAAATAAAAAGTATCTATTTATATAGATTGAAATCCTAGGATAAATAAAAGCACTGATTGAATGGACCAAAAGCCAACTATTTGGTAAACGCAAAAGCACACAAGTCTTTTTTCATCTTTTATTTTTTAAAAAATGGGGCTGAGAGCTCATAGTTCTGAAACCAGGGCACATGGCTTGTTAGCTTGCCTTCTCTGGTCTGGCATGTCCCTCTTACTGGCAAAATGCTTGGCTTGTACAGACATTTTGATGAGAGGTCAGAGCTTGATTAACTGTGTCTTTATGAATAACATCCTCAGGAGACTCTAGGTTGAGTTCAGATATTTAACTGAAACAGTCATAGGGCTAAGTTGTTCCTTGTAGCAGGATTCTGACAGGTCATAACTCTTCATCTATTTTGAGGGGTAAAAGCACTAAAACTTTCATTTCGTATACTGCCTGACTGGTTCATAGATTTTCTGAGACTCATCAGATCCAGTTTGATCTGTAATTCATTTCCTAGTGGGAAGTGACTGATCAAATAGACTTGAAATATTCTAGAGCTGATTGGAAGGACGAAGTTCCTAAGGTTTGCTTCCATGCAATGTTTTCCCCACTGGCTCTGTTATGGAGTGTTCCTAGAGCATGCCTGTTTGTGGAGGATTCTGATCACAGAGCATCAGCCTTGGAATGTGCATGGGCCACACTCATGGAGACTCAGCTACTGGGTGGAGGAATTTTCTCATGTGGTCTGCCTGCCAACTGGTAGATGTGAATGAGCGGAAAGTCCAATGGCAACTTGTGTTGTTTTCCTCCTCCACAGAGACCACCAAAGGGGGGAAGCCATCAATCTTTCCCATGTTAATTGAGAGTCCTGAATGCCAGTATGGAACCATCTCACCCGGAACCACACAGCTCATTTGAATCCCAGTTTAAATCTGTTGGTGCTGTAATGGCAGCTGCCATAACCTTGCCATGGCATACAGCTTCATAATGCCTTGGTCTTTTGTTCTTCACGGCTCATAAAAAAGGATTGATGTGGGTTATAATTAGTTTATAGATGTACGTTTTCAGGAAAAAAATTCATTAAAATGTACAGCATTGGTAATTCCACAAACTTCTCCTCACTGTGCTATGAAGACAGACAATACTCATGTTCTGCAGTGACACTCAATGATGACACACACACACGACACATATAAAACATATAGGGGCCCTGTGTTCCAACCAATAGATGACTGTGAGCATCCACTTCTGTATTTGCCAGGCATTGGCATAGCCTGACAGGAGACAGCTATATCAGGGTTCTTTCAACAAAATCTTGCTGGCATGTGCAATAGTGTCTGGGTTTGGTGGCTAATTATGGGATGGATCCCTGAGTGGGGTAGTCTCTGGATGGTCCATCCTTTCTTCTTAGCTCCAAACTTTGTCTCTGTAACTCCTTCCATTCATGTTCAACAATATTTGTGTGTGTGCACAATGTAGCAGACACCATGCAGGAAGAGCTGCAGTGAGCAAGTGAGCTCCCTTGAGGTGGCCCACTGAGCTGTAAATCTTGGCAGCTGCCCAGAGGAGGAAGATGGAGAAGAGAGAAAGTCATGCCATTTGAGTTAAACTGGCTCGGAGGTTGACTACATAGCAGACAGTACCATGAAGGGAAGGGGTGCTTTAGAGAAAGAATAAGGAGTCCCAAAGTACTATAGGAAGAGACCAGCATCCAAAGGAACCACAGGGCAGCCCTGGAGTAACTATACATAGGGCAGGAGTTCTAGGAAGCAAAGTACATGATCTCATTAAGGAGATAGTGACTGATCCTATTGCTTTAGCATGGCTTAAGGGAAACCCACCTTCCTAGACAATGATTCCTTGGTCAGATACTTGACATCCCCAACTGGATTAACTTTTAAGTGGGGAGACCTAGAGGTAGATTCTATTCTCTAATGTTTCTCAAGCAGAATACAAAGCTTTGTTTGTCTCAGAAGAAGTGAGGGGGCATAGAAGTAAAAACTGGGACATTAATCCCATTTTATAAAATAGGAAGTTGAGATACTGAATGGCTTAGTCAAAGTGGTAAATCTAATGTGTCACCTAAGGCCATAGCCTGATCAACAGAGGCTGTGGTCAGTGTTGCTACTGTATCAGGATTTGGTATCACTTTAGTCAATATTCCTAATTATAAGCTGTAAAAGTATCGTTTATTCATCTGATGGGATTGTCATCTCATAAACTTACTGCTGAATAAGCTCTCCATTTCTAGTTCTTTCTGAACTCTAGTGGGCTTATTCAACTCATCTGTTCTGGCTCAATATCCTCTCCAAGTTGATTGATTTAAACTGGCTTCTCTCTCGGCCTCTGACTGAATTGCTCTGCTTGACTGCTGGGCATGCCAAGTTTCCAGGTAACTGAGGAAGGCAGCTAGTGTGGTGTAGGCAATTGGGGTCAGTGTTAATAGCAAGGGAACCTCCCCCTCTGCTGACATCAGTGCTCAAGAATGCCTGGTGAGAAACTCTGAACCCCTTTAACTCTTAGGAGGCCAGCAAAAAAGAAAAGAATAGAGAGAAAATCATGCACACACGTGCACACACACATATACACACATACACATACACACACAAAACTAGCTGGACCCAACTACTTGTTCCACCAGTTTTACAAGTGCCTATGAATACATATATCTATATCTATATCTATATCTATATCTATATCTATATCTATATCTATATCTATATCTATATCTATATCATCTATATCTATATCTATATCATCTATATCTATATCTATATCATCTATATCTATATCTATATCTATATCATCTATATCTATATCTATATCTATATCTATATCTATATCTATATCTATATCTATATCTATATCTATCTAATCTATATCTATCTGTATGTATGTATAGATATATATGTATATATGTATGTATGTAAGTATATGTAGACATATCGTACACATATATATATGTATATATGTACATATATATATATATGTACATATAAATACATGTGGTTGATGGATCAGAGCATTTTTTTCTCTCAGTCTTTTTATACTTCTTAGACAAAAGTTTTTTATAAAATTACCACAGAGATAAAATGTTACACAAAAGGGGAGTTGCATAAGGATGCTGATAGTAAGGCCAAAGTAGTGTTTCATTCTATAAGCTTATTATAAATTCAAAGCAACAGTTTCACATGGCCTTGTTTTATCATGGTGCACACCTATGACTTCACTCTTGTATCTGACCTAGAAAGAATGTTTTTCCTTGATCACAAATCTGTCCCAAGCCTATTTCTCTTCTTAGTGCAATTTATGAAAACTCATTTGCATTACTTATTATGAAGCCTTTACTTATTCTATGAGGAGGAGACACATTCTATTCACGATTCTAACTTTATTACATCTTTCTGGCAAAACTAAAACCATCTCCTTAAACTTACTTTGTACAATTATTTGATTCCAATCAGGAATTCTATAAAGTCATTAATTCATCTGAACAGCATTAATTTGTGAAAGTTCACTTTCATGTTGATCCATGGGAAATTTACCTAATAGGGTAGGCTATCAATCACACCAGGCTTTAGGCAGTGAGAGTCTCCTGTTGTCAACTCACATCAAGTCAAGTGAACAAGGAGTATGGCAATGACAACCATGAGAAAGCACATCAATAGTAAGAGGCAATCCTGGGATGTAGTCTCTGGGGCGGTGCCTCACCAGAGCTCACCCATCAGAGCTGAGCAGGATCGTGGGCCATCTCCAGGGAGATCATCTGTCCACTACAGCTCTTCCTGCATGTCATCCGCCACTTGGCCTCTAACTAATTCTGACAATGTGTTCTAATCGTCTGGCTCCTTCTTTTTCTCTGGCTTCAGCTGCCTCTGCTGACCTGTACTGACTGCATGAACTCATGAACAGACTCAACTCCACTGCACTGCACTCGCTGAACTGACTCCCAACTGAATGACCCTCTCTCCCTGTGCTGTTCTTGAGTAGACTCTCCTATCTCTGACTCATTTTGTCACTTTGTCTGTCCCTCCACTACACATCGTTATTTGGCATTGGAAGTGTGTAGTAAGAGAATGTCTGTATTCCAGCTAGTCCACACAGGTCTTTGAATGTGATCCCTTGCCAGAGCAGCCACATTGTTGCATGGAATAAATTCCTCTACAATAAGCAGCAGAAATCACCTCTGACTCACTTAAGAAGGAAAGGCAGATGCTATGGAGGAATAAAGAATTGAACACTTTACAGCCAGGGTTAGTTTTGGACCCCACATTGTGCAGTTACTCTATAATCACAGACTTTATTGCTGGCCACAAGGCAGGTTTATTGTACTGTGCTCAGTTTACTGAGAAACCATCTACTCCCTCACAACCACACTCAGACAACTACAGATGTGTCCCCAGGTCTTCATCACCATTTACTGATTTCATATCTAGGGCTGAATTCATGTTTGAGCCCAGAGATAAGAAGCTGAAAAAGAAATGGTTGCTATTTTCAGTGACCTTATCTTCCTGCTTATCACTTGAAAAGGTGGCAAATTTTGGCTGGAGAGATGTCTCAGAGATTAGGAGCACTAAAAACTCTTCTAAGTCCTAGCACATGGTAGCTCAAATGACTCTGTGACACCTTCCACTTAAAAGACTACATTTCCCAGGTTCCTTTGCAGCCAAAAGGGTGGGGCTAGGGGAGGAAATGTGCTGCAATTATTTCTGGCACCATCTTTTCCTATAAACATTCTCTTATCCACTAGCATGGGTCATGGCTCAGTTTTCTGTTGGTGAGATTATGCCCCCTTGCCACATAATCAGTAAACATGGTCCCACTTAAGACCAGGGGAAACTCTCTTGTTCTGTCTTTCTGTCTCTGTAAGATGCTTCAGAAATCTAAAGACATGTATTCAGGTGTCCTTGGAGGCCAGAAGAGGTCATCAAATTCCCTGGAACCAAAACTATAGGTAGTTGTGAGTTGTTCAACATGGGTGCTAGAAACTGAACTTAGGTCCCCTGGAAGGGCAGCAAGTGATCCTCTTCACTGAGATATTATCTGTCCCCTATTCATAATTAATGTTTAAGTTAATTTTATGTGTATAGGTATTTTGTCTGCATGTGTCTGTGCATCACTTATGTGCCTGCTGGCAGAAGAGGGCATCAGATTCTCTGGAACTGGAATTACATATGATCTAGAGCTGATATGTAGGTCCTAGGAACTGAACTGGGTATTTATTGAATGGGTCCGTTTATAGAGAGAATAAGCTATAAAAGCCAGGGGCTTCAAATAACATGAAAGAATTGTGGAAGATTCTCTGCAAAATTCTAGAACAAATTCATGTACTTTATACAGGGTAAAGGAATGTTAAATCCAAGACATACTTTAGAAGAAACATTCCAAATAAATGCCAAGGAATATGGTCCATGCAGACAAGTCAATATGCATGTTTTGAGCTGGAAAATAGGATCCATGCAAGTCAGAAGAGAGTAAAGGTGATGGGGGGTGGGACCTTCTATTCTCAGGGAATCCATGAGGTCCAAAGTGTTTATGAAGCAACTACTTGGTGTCTAGACAGTCTCAGTAATTGTATCCAGTGCAACTGCAGTAGTGTGTGTGTGTGTGTGTGTGTGTGTGTGTGTGTGTGTGTGTGTGTGTGTGTGTGTGTGTGTGCATGTATGTATATACAGGAGAGGTAGGTTACTGCAATGAAGATACACTGGAACAATGAAAAACCCACCTCTTTCTCCAACTACTTCTTTCAGGAGGGAAACATCAAAGAGAATAAGAATTGGTAGACACTGATTACAGAATGCAAAGATGGGAAATTTGTCTTCATTTTTAGAACAACAACAAAAGGTCAGAGCTTTTAGAAAAGGAATGCTTTTTCTCTCAGTTCAAAGTGCAGAGCCATCTGGTGCAACCATGGTCCAAGCAGAAGGGCTGGGCTGGGCTGGCCTGGGTGTGGCTGCTGAGGTCATCCCTGCTCTCACCGAGGGATGAGTCTGGGAAGAGAGGATACCCACCCCAGGCTTCTCCAGTTGCAGCTGAGATCTCAGAGCTGCAAAATGAGCTAAGAGCTTGTCAAGGGGACCGTTCTCTAGTACCCAGTGTGGGCTCACTGCCAGGAAGGGGGCTGCTCCATCGGGGACCAATCAGATGTTCTAAGCTCAGATTCTTTCATCACAACAGGGGTGTGTTTATTGAAGCCGGCAAGGGACTTAACAAATAGATTTCAAGGGTTTCATTTCAAAATTTCAGATAAACATGACTTGATCTCATTTTGTAAGATGTCACAGCTTTAGTAGCTAATGTTAAGCCTCAGAGTATCACATCACCTTCTAACCTCTCAGCACTGGGAGTCAAGAAAACATCTCGGGCAACTTGATATCTAACTCAAGGTCAGCTTGGTGACAGCACAGATTTCTTCTTGTCAAAATTCCCTAGGAGCTCATAGGTGAATTCAGTAACTCTATTTTACTTCCTGGAATATATATATATATATATATATATATATATATATATATACATATCTTTAATGAGAGACATGACTAACAGTGGCAATTTTTAAAGGAGAAAATTTAAGCTTCTGTCACTTTCTCCACCAGGAAATCCCCCCACTTGTATATACAGATTAGCCTAAGGTAAAAATAGGGAGGCATATGCTTATGCATGCACACGAGGGAGTGTGTGTGTGTGACTGTATGTATGACCATGAGGGTGTGAGTATGTGTGAGAATATTTGTGAGTGTGTGAGAATATATTCAAATGTTTGTGTATATGTGTGCCTATGTAAGGGTGTTTAAGTGTATGTGTGTGTGACTGTGAGTGTGTGTGAGAATCTGTGTGAGTGTGTATGTGAATGAGTGTTTAAGAGTATATGTTTGAGTGTGACAGTGTGTGAGAGAGTGTGTGTAATTGTATGTGTGAGTATGTGTGTACATGTAGCCATGAGTGTGTATGTGTGAGAATATCTGTGTGAGTGTGTGTGTGTATGTGTGAGAGTGTATGAGTGTGTGATTATGTGAGTGTATGTAAGTATATGTGTGTGACTGTGAGCTTGTGTGTGTGTTGTGTGTATGTGTAACTGTGTGTGAGAGAGTATCTGTGTGTGTGAGTGTGTTTGTTTGTATGTATGTGTATGTATATGCATAATATACTTTAATGACTTGAAAATAAATCTTCAGTCAGGCTGGTAGCACAAGCTGTTATCCCAGAACTCTGAAAGCTGAGGCAGGAGAATAAATTAGAGGCTATTCTGGGGTTCATCTTATCTCACTACAAACAGAAAACAGTAATCTTCAAAAGCTGTCAATGAATAAATCAGTCACATTATTCCTAAGTGCCCAAAATAAAGTAACCCAGAACTCCACTAAGGGATAAATGAACTGACCACCCTCACCCTCGTTCGTTGAACCAGCATGATGTGCCCTCATTTGTTAGTGAGCAGAGGAGTGAATGATGTAAGTAAGGTTCATAGGTGACTGCCATCTGTTCTAAATAGGAAAGCCTTTATGACAGACCACACAGTGTATGATGTTGTGTGTATATGAAGGGTCACTTGAAGCACTCCATTCATACAGAAAGGAAATTGTTTACTTGCTTGTACAGAAAAGGACAAAGCAAAACTATTTCCCTCTTCTCTGTCTTAAGTTCTGTGGTGAGAGCCCTTTGAGAAAGCGAGAGTGTGTGCAGACTTACTTAGTCCATGTGATATGAGTCAGAGACATCTTCATGAGAAAATAAAAACAGGAGCAAAGGGCAACTTCAGAGCTTCTGTTATTATATTTGATAAAGACTTGGACGTCACAGCCATGGAAAAGAATCCGAGGCCAGGGCATTAAACCAGGAAAACCTGCCAAAGCCTGCACATCCCGCATCCTCTGGTCCCTTCCTAATGGGGGATAGGATACTAATGAAAGGCCCTCCTGGGTGGAGATCCTATGACTGGATACAGGGCAAGGTCAGAGAGTTCTCCCTGAAATGTGCTCCTGGAACCCTGGGGTAGAGCCCTGTGCTGGTTAGGGCAGAGTCTGGGGAGAGGAAGCTCAGTTGAGGAGTCACCTCCATCAGATTGGTCCGTAGACATTTCAGCAGGAGCATTTTCTCCATTAATGATTGATGTAATAAGTCCCCAGCCAATGGTGAGAAATACCACCCCTGGGCAGGTGGTTCTGGGCTGTATAGCAAAGCAAACCAAGCAAGCTGAGGAGAACAAACCAGTAAGCCATGTTCCTCATGGTCTTGCCTCTAGGTTTCTGCCTTGAGTTCTTGCCTTGGTTTCCTTCAGTGATGGACTAAAAGCTGTAAGATAAACCAGGACAGGCTTCTGTGATAGGGCCAAGTCAGAGATTCTGTGGGTTAAAAATGGTATCCTGTGTCCAGCCCAGTGCTCAGGCCACTCACAGAGGTGGACTCGGGAAGTTTGACTGCACACCTCATGCTGCCACTAGGTGGGCGTCGGCTGTGAGAAGCCACAGAACGCTGCTCCAGAGGTGGGGAAGCGCAGTTGAGGTCCCTGCAGAGTTGCCTGAGTTGGCTCAGGGTCCCCGGGCCTGAACAGAGGCCGGGGATGGCAGGTTCTAGCTCTTGGACACAGCAGATGCCGTTGAATGTTTCGGAAAGCTGGATGTCTCGGAAAAGCTGAGAACAGAGTGTGGGCCCACAGGCGGGCTCTAGCCTGTGGCCAAAGGGAAAAGGGCAGGGAGAGAGGGCTCAGGCTGGTTAGAGTCTGAGGAGAGTCATTGGCTTGCTCAGTGGGCTGCTTGCTTGGTAGTGACTGTGGCTGGGAATGCTGGGAGGTCTCCTGCAGGAGGTTAGACGAGCAGCTCATTAGAGGAAGACCTGCTTGACAGATCCCGATGAAAAGAGACAGTCCGTGGATTTAAGGCATTTATTATAGAAAGGCAGAGAGAGGGAGAGAGTAGAGAAGTAGAGGCCAGCCATGGCAACCTGGAGGGCGGGGTAAGAGAATGGGGAGAGGGGGAGCAAGGGAGAGAGAAGGAAGAGTAAGAGAGGGAGGAGGGGGCAAACAGCCTCTTTTATAGTGGGCCAGGCCTATCTGGCTGTTGTCAGTTAACTGTGGGGAGGCGCATACCTGGCTGTTGCTCTGTGGTAACTGTAGGGGTGGAGTTCAGACAGAATACCAGGAGCTTGGGGCGTTGCCCTACCTTACTGATGACCACACATCATGTCTCTGCGGGGAGAGGGTGGCTGTGGGAGGCTGTAGCTGCAACAGGAGCCAGGGGATCAAGGGGCATGACCGAACACCTGCCGTCCCTTGCAGGCCATGAGTCACCCACCAGGTCTCTGGGGTTCAAAGCCTGTGCTCAACCGAGGACCAGGCTGCCTGTGCACAGCTCACTGCCCCACAAGATTCCTGCCTGTTTTTACCATGTCTCAAAATCCTTAAGCTGAAGGTGTTCCCTGCACCAAGCTGCCATCTTGTGTCCTAAAACAGGGAGTCAAGTCATAACAGAGTGCTACTCTGGAGACCACCTACTGTCAGACTTGGTTTCATAGAAAACACAGCTATCTAAGTGTCCTGAGACATTGAATATGGCTTTAATGGCTCAATGCTGTGAGCCTGGGTCCCTTGCCTTAGTGTCATCTCTGTCACGGCTTTTCCTGTGCCTCAGAGATGAATATTCTCCTGGAATGGAGTTCATTTCTTGAAGAAAGTATGCAATGGAAAAAGTTCCTTCAGTATGGTGGCCTTCAACTGGTGCCATTCCGTCATCCAACATGACCCATGAAGATAGGTTTCTTTTGGGCAGCCAATGCCTCTTGGCAAGCGATGAATGATAATGGGAGCTAGCCCTAACCTCTGGATGCTTATAAAGTATTGACTGTGAGGAGAGGTGAGGGGCTCGTTAGTTCCCACCACTGAGGAGCTATAGACATTTGATGACTTCCAGAAACTGGTGGGTCTGTTTTCTTTAATGTGTGGTCCGTGGTAGATTTGCCATGCTACAGTGGATGGTCCTGCCTTCATGCCCATGAGACTTGGTAAGTCTTGTGTGCCACTGCTGGCCAAAGTCCAACCTGATGAAACAATGTTTTATTGGGGTTACTTACAGTACACGGCTGAGGGATTACTTACAGGGGCAACAATAATGCAAAAACAACCTGCTGTATCAACAGAGCCCACCCTAGTATGGGTGACAGCTCATGAAAACTAGAACCCTGGAACTCACAGAACAATTTTCAGGCGGCTTGGCAGGTTTAAGAGTGTCTTTTTCAGACAGATCAGCTGATCTGAGCCTCTCCCAGGCAGTATGACAGGTCTCTGCTTCCTCTAGGCAGCTGAGACAGTCTGAACATCTTCTCATCTTCCTCTCTTCTTCCTTTCTGCTTCTTCTAGGCAACTGAGATAGTCTGAGCATCTTCTCATCTTCTGGATAACTTGTTCAGTCTCTGTCTCTTTCAGGTGCTTGGCTAGTCTGAGAGCATTGCTCAGCAGTCCTTACCATGTAAACAACTGAAGGGAGGGACCTAGTGAATCTGGTCAGATTTAGGGACTTCCTGAATCTTTTGAGTTATTTAATTCTTGAGCTTAAGTAGCTTCCCTACTCTCTTGGAGAACATTGCAGCACAGCAGTGGGTTGTATTTTTAAAAAGAGGATGTGAAGTTGGGAGGGATGAAAGGTCAGAGGTAAGTCTGAGAAGCATTGGTGGGAGAGGAGAGTGAGTATCCTCAACATATTATATGAAATTCTCAAAGAGTTAACAAAAATATATTTTAAAAGTAGAGAAATAATACAGCTAGAATGGCTCTCCATTTTCAAAGCAAGTTTGTATTTTATAGTTTAATAGATTTTTTTTCAAACTTTAAGCTTATTTCTGTGAGAAAAAAAACAAACAAAAAACAAACAACTTTTGTCTGGTTTAAGCCAATCATTCTCTGCCTTTTGTCTCAAGACTTATTTTACTTTTAAATAGCCTTGAGCTTCTAAATGCCCTTTCAGCTTGATATCATGTCTATGGATAAACATTGTAATACTATTTGTTCCATGCTAGAAACAAAAGTGGAAATTTAAAAACTTTCTAACAACAATTCACTTTAAAATACCAGTGATGGGCCAGCGAAATGGCTTAGTGGGAAAAGACACTTGCAGCAAAGCCTGATGACTTTAGTTTGATCCCTGGGACCACTGTGGTAAAGGGCAAAACCTGGCTCTTATAGGTCATTTTTTGACCTCCTCACTTGTACCTTGATGTGCCCATGCCCCATCCCCATACAAATGATAAATGTAATAAAAATGTAAAAGAGCCATGTCCATCAAAGTGACGTGCTGAGACTAACTATATGATTTAATGAGCAATGGCTACCCAGTCAGTCCTCTGCATCCATGAGCTTCACAGAAAAAAAAAAAGTTGGGGAAAAACCTGCTGTCTATTCTGAACTTGTTTCCCTAAAAACACAGCAGCCTGCTAGCTATGTATACTACAGAATATTGTTTTATAATTGTAGAGTTGATTTACAGTACAGAGGGAATTGTATTTTGGTATCTGAGAAGGATCTAGAATAAATGTCCCTCACCAATTCTAAAACACAGCCATATTTTCCAAAACAAAAGACTTAGTGTTAAGGAGGGGGGGGGGGCTTGTTCAGAGCTTTACAGGTCTCCTCAGTATCCAGTTTTCTCAAAGGCAGCTAGATACTCACTCAGGTCTGCTCAGCATTCGGGCCACATGTCCTCTCCCATGCCACAGCTTCTAGATACCCTTACAGGGCCCTTTGTTGAGAGAGCAAGAGGGAACAGCAGTAAACATCTGAGAATTATGACAGGACTCATTTCCACACTGGGCACTTAGTGGAGGTCTCAGAGATTCCAGAAATGGAAGTCTGCCCCTTACTTCTCATAGCCATTCTGGCATTGAGTGCCAAAGGGAAACTGAGCTCTGGGTCACTGGTGGGATCAGGAATGGCAGGCTGTGCCTGCTGAGTCCACACTGGTCCCTTTCCACAGGTCTGCAGTCCTGGCTGGCCATAGCATTGGCCTCTCCTCTGCTGGCCACTTTGAGGGTACAAATCCCTGTAGACTTGTTGGAAGGACTCTTAGCTGCAGAGCTGTCTGTCATCCTTACTGCTCTTCAAGTCTCTCAAGACAACTTTCTGACTAATTCTTTTTGGATTAATAAGAGGAATTTTAGAGTTTCAACAGTTATCAAATGACTTTCCTCATCTGCACAGATTGTAAATCACTAGAAATGAATATAATACTAACAATAAAACCCAATTGAAAATAGTCTTAATTTTAAAGACAGTCTTATCCTAAGCCAGTGTTCAACAATCCTAAAAGCCATAGGCTTTTACCAAAAGTCTTCTTATTTCTTCAGCAGAGTATAAAGCAATTGGAACCCGCAGAATGCCAATAACTTTTGTTTCATCCAGGAATTACAATAAAATTCCTATAAAACCATAAATGTATAGCAACAAACCCAGATGCCTGACTGACTACAGGCTTTCTCACCACCAGGATTCTACCCATAAGTTCATTTTCACCACTAGCACTATGCCATGCTATCATTGTGGTAACACCACCCAAATCCCAGCGCAGCTAAATTGCAAGAGGATTGTTTCTGTTGCATTATTGTTTGTCTGTTTATTTTGCCTTAATGTTTGCTTGCATGGCTTCCTTCCCTATCTTTCTTCATTTTGGATTTTAAGACCAGAGCTCACTATGTAGCACAGGCTGACCTGAAATGAACAGTCCTCCTGCCTCAGCTTCCAGAGTACTGAGCTTACATGTGTGTGCTTATACTTGGCATGTTTTTCTTTTGTCAAGCTGTCACTACAGAGTCTCAGATGCCTTGTATATTAATTTATATTCATTCCAGGTACCTCATGGTGTAGTTTGTGCTCAGTTTTATTAGGTAGAGCTATAACTGTTCATGTTGTTGGAACTCAAATCTGTTTTAATATTTTTACACAAACATAAAGAGTATTAATGCACCTTTGAGCACGTTTGACCTGTAAACACTTTATTGCCAAACAATTAAGCAAGTAATTGCCAAAGTAAAACTATGAACACAAACCCATTTCCTAAATAAATGCAGAAAATAATGGAAGAACTGCTTCAGCTCGTCTGCTTCCCTCTTCTTCTTCACTTATTTCACTCTGAATCTTAGACTAACTGGTAAAGACCCCCAAGACTTGTACCACAGACCAGGACACACAGAGTGAAGCTGCGGCTTAGGGCAACAGCTTTCTTCTTAGCGCTTTGCATGCTACATCCAAAATTAAGTTTCTGTTGTCATATATTGGTATGGGCTACTATTTCCACATAGACTTCCTATGCGGCCACTGTGTCATATACTGAGAGACTGATAACTGTGAAGTCAACCTGATGGGACCTCAGATCTGGAATCAATGAAGGCCTCTGGCCAGGTCTTAGAAAACATTTCCAGAGTGATGTGTGATGAGGAAAGGTAGCACCATTCAGAGGCAGCCCAGAAACAGATCTAAAGGAAGGGTTGTCTTTGAAGTGATTTTTCTGTAGCATTGATACCAATGAAGAATGTAACCATTTCTCATAAAATATGTTACAAATCTAGAGATCTGTATTCTCAATGAACTCATAATTTAAAGAAAAATAAGAAGAACAGGGCCTTGATTCTTGCTTTTCATAGGCAGCCTGCCTGTTTAAAAAAAAAAAGCTAATAATCTTATAATCTTCTGATTTGCCACTCAGATTACAGGGAAGCTGTGGGTCTCCTCACAGCACTCCCATTCCATTCAACAGTGTCAACAGAAATGTCTCACCAAGGCAAGAACATCCTTATTACAGCCATTGCAAATGGATCTGTTATGCCAGGGAGAAAGTGTATTCTCCACCTTTGAGGCCAAGTTACTGACGCTTCTATGACATCATCACAAAGACGTATCTCTAGTTTAGCAATAGAAAATTTCCAATTAACATGAAAAATTATCAGGGCAGTCCATAGATTTCCCATGATAGCTGGTGTTAAGAGGTAATTATAGTTTCCTTTGCCACAACATTTTTCAGTAAAATTAGATTTTAGAAGAAATTTCTCCATTGAGCCCTAAGATTGAAAGAGGCAACTGTGAGCTGGGTAAGTTGACTATCGCATATGAAGCTCAGGTTTCAGCATGGGCAGCTGAGTGTGTGGGCTAAGTGGCTTAGAAGCCATTGTCACCTGTGGGTTAACACATACTTTGCTAAAATGATGTAATATCCCTATTTATAGCCCAATTTAAAGGAGACTTGAGTAACCATTAGCATTGGCCACTGAACTGGAACACTTGTTATTTCTAAACATATTCATGGGCTACATAAGAATATTTTGTCAAAGACAGACCTCATAGATGACAGCTTTCCACATGGTGATGGATGACACAGATGTCTGGATAGGTACACTATAATGCTTTAACAAAGCTGGCATTATCTAATGATAAAGTTTTCAAAATGGCCTCATCATCAAATGGCACAGGAGTGTGACCTCCAACACTGAGAATTGCAAGCAAGAATTTGCTTCAATGCCTGAAAATACCCCTTCATGTTTCATGACCTTCACAATTGGTCAATGTTTTCACAGTTCCATAGGTACTTAAATTTTCTAGTATCTGAGGTCAATTATTGGGACAGAGCCACCAACTTTATTTAAACATTCCTTATATTTTGTGAATACAGATGGGATTTTTAAATAGTTATGCTGTTCCTTCAGTTCGGGAGGTTTTTTTATTTATTGATGGGATGAAGGGGTCTTCTATATGGCATTCTCCCCGGTTCTGAAGTAGTTGAGAGTTAATTACATGGTAGCCACATTCTTCCCTATGTTATATGTAAAGCTAATACCGGAGCATTAAGCTCTCATCTACAAGCCAATGACCATTCATTACAGATCTCCAAAATTAAGCAAAGTGAGTCACCCAGACACAGGCAAGGCTGGAAATCAGTGTGGAAGCACCAAACTCAGATCAAGTCTCCTGGAGGCAGCTGCCTCCCAAGACGAGGAAGACTTGCCTAAGTTCCAGGACAGAAGTATTCAAAATGTTTTCCTAACACCTGTGGCAGAGGCGTGAGGACTGACGGGGAATGGAGCCAACCATGGTCCCTTTGAGGCCATTGCTTCAGAAACCTCAAGGAGCCAGCAGTCTGCCTCAGCTACTGCCCTGTTTGTATGTCTTCTTTCAGTGAGGGCTCCCTCCTATTAATGGCCTACTTTACTGATGCTCTGACTCATCTATAATCTTCATTTTTTTCTATCTGTCTCTATCGCTATAACCAACATTTACTGTGTGTTCCTATTCACTGTCCTACATTTCTGGCTTGACAATTACACATATGCAAATGCACTCTGGGGAAGGGCTTAGATTGTATTGAAAATTGTTTCATATGCATCTTCAAGTCCTTTTGATTTGGGGAAAGGTTAAATGAAAAGATATTGAAACCAACCTCTCAGACACATTTGTTTCGCTCATGAATTGAGTAGTCATGGCATGTGTTGCACACAAAAAGACACCAGCTACTGCTTCCTTCTTGGTGAGTTTGTAGTGAGACCTGGTGCCAACATGATCTCTTTCTACGATTATTCCTACAACATGCTCTGCTCAACCTTCTGAAAGGAGACAAACCATCAGTCACATAGACTTCTCTAACAGAAGGATGTTTTAAGACAAAATAGCTTTGGGTATTAGCCATGAAAGCAGGAAGCAGCTACAAAATTGGTCCTTTAGATGTAGATGGAAATTTTATACACTGGAAGATGTCTTTCAGTTCAAAAAAGATTTTCTAAATTAGAAGATGTAGTGTTCAGTTGTTTTCAGGTTCTAGATGATCAACTTGAAGACGTTCATCTTTGGCCTGCTCCTTCCTTCCTTCCTTCCTTCCTTCCTTCCTTCCTTCCTTCCTTCCTTCCTTCCTTCCTTTCTTCCTTCCTTCCTTGCCTCCTTATAAGTCATATATATTCTATAAGGGTCTCATCATGCAACCCAGGCTAGCCTTGCCTTGAATTTGCAATCCTTCTGCTTTAGCCTCCCCTGTGCAAGGATTACAGTCATCAGGCCCCATGCCGAGCTTCCCCTGACTTTGAAGTTTAGTCTACATCACTTGAGGAGATTTTGTCAGATTTTAACTGAAGGTTTGAGGTCTGTGTGGCAAGGTCTCTCTCTCTCTTTCTCTCTCTCTCTTTCCTTCTTATACTCTCACCCAACCTCACAGCTGGCTCCTGTTTTAACATATCTGATCAAATTCTGTTGGACACTAGACATAGGCAGAGAACAACAAGAGAAGAAAGTAGGGATGAGGGTGGGGAAGGGGTTAGGGAGAGAAGAAGGAGGAAAGAGGAGATATGGATATTCTACATATGTGTATACTTAATTAGCCAATGGGTGAGAAATGTAAAGGAGAAAAAAAACTTCTACCTTTCAAACCAGTCATGACTCAAACAGAATGCTAACACCCAGGGTCGACACGATTTAGCTAAAGAAGCAAAAACTTTGTACTGCTTGGGGAGGTAAGTTTGTGTGTCTATCCATGGAGATTGGCTATGCAGGACAAAAGTCATGTAAAGTATAGAATACTTAGGTGGAAACTCCCAGTTATCTATTAGCTAACCCTAGCTAAGACTCCTAGCAATGGAAGTTACAGAGCCTGAACTGGCCATCTCCTGTTCAGGCAAGACTTCCAGGAGAGGTATTGGAACACCAACCCAGTCACAAAACCTTTAACCTACAATTTGTCCTGCCTATAAGATGTGCTGGAGTAAACATGGTGCAGATATCATGGAAATGGCCAACCAATGACCAGTCCTGCTTGAGACCCAAGCCATAAGAGGGAACCCTCTTATCACATTGCCTGGTGGGATCAGAGGCTGGATATCTCAGGGACCTAGGATAGAACCAATCAACTGACAAAAAAAAAAAAAAAAGAAGAAGCCAATGAAATGATTCCTAATTATAGTCAGCTATACTCATAGGTTGGTGCTAATTGTCATCAGAGACCCACAGCCAAAAATTAGGCAGAGCTTGGGGAATCCTGTGGGAGATGGGGGAAAAGTATTGTAGGAGCCAGTGGGATCATAGACACTACAAGAAATCCCGCAGAATCAACTAACCTGGACTCATAGTGGCTCACAGAGCCTGAACTGCCAACCAGGAAGCCTGCATGGGATTGACCTAGGCCCTCTGCACGTATGTTACAGTTATGTGGCTTGATCTTCTTCTGGGACTCCTAAAACTGGGAGCAACAGCTGTCTCTGACCCTTTTGCCTGCTTTTGGGAACCTTTCTTCCTACTGGGTTGTCTCATCTAGCATTAATAGGAGAGAAGGTGCCTTTTCTTATTACAACTTGATATGCCATGACTGGTTGATATCCATAAGAGGCCTGAATGAAGAGGCCTGTTTTTGAAGAAAGATGGAGGAGGAGTGGATAGGGGAGGGGGAAGAAGGGAGGTAGTGGAAGGGACTAGGAGGAGAGGCAGAAGGGGAAACTATGGTGGTCAGGATGTAAAAATAAATAAATACATAAATACATAAATAAATAAATAAATTTTTTAAAATGAAGTTAAATTTAAAAAGGGAATAGTCAGCCAGAAATTTTAAGAACTTATTCTCCCACATGATTAGAGAACACCAAGGTAGGTGTTCTTGAGGGTTCATTTTGATATTTTATGACATTGAAACTCAGTTACCTAGTAAGCCAGATAAGTCTTAGCAATAGTTGAAACGCCTTTAGCCATAGCAAGTGAGGAAAGCCAGACCAGACTTTCAGATAAGACACTCTTAGGAATAGTCTAAACAATTGTTCCCACAATCTTTTACGATGTCCTAAACTTAGCAATTGTGGAAAATGGTTTGCAGTATGTCCATCCAACTACATATGCAGGGGTCAGAGTGCTCTACCGTCAGTTGATACATTCATGAGAATGATGTTCTAAAATGTCCTGCAGTGTGACAGGTGTCAGTGTGTGCCTTAATCTTTCTTCTTTAAGTGTGCAACCTCCCAGAGAGGGACACATTTGTTTGAGCTTCTGTGAGTTCAGGCTGGGATTCACCACTCACGCAGTGGTTAAGTAAAGCAGAATATTCACCAGCTTTATGTCTCTGAGATGACCAAGGGTGCTGAATTTCAAGCATGAAAGATTCCAGATCATCATTTGATACAAGTCTTTTGGTGGTAGAATCAGAGGCAATCTGGCCATGCCCCAACCCCTGTCATGCCCCTTTCCCACTCCATTTTTTTTTTCTGTCAATGCACGTGCTCATTATGCTGTGGGCCAACCTCTGCTAACAGTCCCAAGTGTAAATTGTCCTAGTCATATAAACTCTAAAGTCCAGGGCCTCTTTCTCATGGCTCTACTGAATCCTGTATATGGCTGGTCATCATTTGGATGTGTGCCCACCTTTATCCAATGGGTTCAGCTCAAACCAGCTAGCCTCGGGTTAAGAAAGTGAACCTAGTAAGGAGTTTATGAAGAAATGTCACAACTCACAAAGAAAGGTGTCAGCCCCACCAACAGACATGACTGAAGCCCGAGCTTAGGGAGGAAGGGGTCTGGTGGTGTTCATCTGATTAGTGATGCACAACCCACTGCAGCCCAACACTGAAGAGTTGCTTCATTGTATGTTGATTGAGTTTTCTTTCTGAAACAGTATTTTACATCATAACCCAGGGTGGCTCCCAACTTTACAGTCTTCCTGCCTCTTTTATTCTTGTCTCTTTCCATTTTCATGTGTGTGCAGAATCACATGTTTGTGGAGCCTGTGCATGAATGTTTGCTTGGAGGTTAATGCCAGAAATAATCCTTGATTTTTCTTAAACATTATTCATTGAAGCCAGAGTCTCTCAGTCAAACTCAGAGCTTGGCAGTATGACTGTTCTCCCTTGCCAGCTTGCTCCGGGGATCCCCTGTATCCTTTTTCCAGGCCTGGAATTACAGATAGCAACCACACCCACCTGACGCATTGTGTGGGTTCTTGGGATCTGAACTCTGCTCCTCACAGGGCTTTAACACTGAAGCAACTCCCCAGCTCCAACCTCAGCCATTATAGTGCTGGCATTGCAGGTGCTGCTCAACTCAAAATGCCTTTGGTCCCAAAAGTATTTCTGCTCATACAATTGTCTGTTTAGTTTTGTACTGATGCAACTTTTGGTATTAATCATTATGGCTAAGGACTATTTTTCCAAAATATCTGATACCATCCTCCCAATGTTCTTCCCTTGCCTTGAGCCCCTTGAACTTGCCCGAAGTTCACTATGCTATGTGTAACTGCACAGCAATGCTCTGTTCTTCCCAAATCAATGCCAGCACTCTTCAGAAAATCTGCCTGTCTAACTAGCTTCATTTTTTATTTAAGTTGACAGATTATAATAGCTAAGCCCATGTTCCAACCTTGTGGGAGGAATGTTGACTCAAAGGGGGAATGGAGGACCTGTATGTTCACTACGACAGAGAAGCTAGACTTGAATGCTCACCATGACAGAGGAAGCAGGATGTGCATGCTCACCACAACAGAGGAAGCGGGATGCACAGGCTCACCACCATAGATATGGTTGGTAGATATAGTTCATTAGCTCACCTCTGAGAACCGCTGTGCTGTCTTTCCTATCAGCGGAGTCTCAACAAGTTGTGCTTGTATCCGCATCTAGAGATAACCAGGAACCTGCAGAAGGGTCCCTCACTCTTCATGCTGTAGGTGGGTGTAACTGACACAGGTGTGCAAACCCGGTGTTTACATCAACTCCCATCCTGGCTCTTTATTGTGCCCTACAGCTCTGTTGCAAGTTGATGAGAATATAGGTATTCTTTCAAGTATTACCGTCCTCACCACCTGCGTGTTGAGCAATAGGCAACAACAAAAGAGATCACAATGGAGTCACAGAGGGCAGGAGATGCCCGCAGCAGCCTGTCTGAATAAACTGTTTAAAATGATAACACATTTTTATATGAACATATTCAAATGAAATCACAGAATCATCTTTCAACAAAGAGGGAAGACAGACGCTTACCTGGATCCAGCTAATTGCTAAGCTGACTTAACTAATTTAGTATACAAAACTGTAGAGGAAGGTGATGCCCTGTATACAGCATGCTCAAGGCAATATTTTTTTTAAAATCTTTTTGGAACATAACTTGGTTCTATGGTGTATTTTTTCAACAGTGTAATGAGCCAATTTTAGAGGAGATGAAAGAAGAGGGGATGACAAGCCTGGCTCTAGGGACCCCATTCTTGTAGATTTCCATTATCTCCATCTTGACATTCCTTTTTTTAACCTGGAAAGATTGTGTGTAGCCCAGCTTGGGGGTGGATTTTTGCTTCACTGTATAATGGCCCATTTGTATCATGGATGTCTCATCCCATCTTCCTACACACAAAGATGATTTCATGTCTCCCCGAGGCCCTAACCTTAGCAACCCAAACCCAGTGCAGGGAGAGGCATGCTCCCATCCGTCCGTGACTAACTCAAGAGTTGAGGAGATTTGGTTCTGCACTTTGGGAACAGCACATAACTGTATGCACAAACACAGCTCAGGTATTTCTGCCCTGCACCCATGGAACATTCTAAGTCCTAAAAGAAAGTCTACCCAGGCCTCTTATTTGCTGCCCTTGATGTCTTTCTACCCACAGAAATATTCACCTTATTTATAGAAATGCTTGACCTTTAAGTAGTCAGTTTAGCAGGAATGGTTGTTTCCCTTCTGGGTCTCTAGGTGTGGGGAAATGTCTGCGCCAGCAGCATTGTCTCCTCTGCTGTGCTCCTGTAGAATACAGCACCACTGAAGGAGCCACTAAGTCAGTGGGAAGCACTGCCTGCCCAGGGCTTGAGAGAGAGGAGCTCCTGTTCTCTGTGAGCAGGAGGGAGGTCAGAGGTCACCTTCCCACAAGAGTTAAGCACACATGATAGAAAAAAAGACTGTTCAACAAGACCACGTGGGAGACATCAGTCTCTACTCACCACTCACACACTCACCTACTCACCCACTCATACACTCACCTACCTACTCACTCACCCACTCACTCATTCACCCACTCACCCACTCACTCACCCACCCACTCACCTACTCACTCACTCATACACTCATCTACTCACTCACACACTCACTCACTTACCTACTCACCCACTCACACACTCACCCACCCACTCACTCACTCATCCACTCATCTGCTCACTCAGACACTCACCTACTCACCCACTCACCCACTTATACGTGCTTAGTAGTGACTTTACCTTACCAAATGTAAATCCACACCACTTGAGACCCTCCTGGCCATCCCAGAAAGCTTCTAGATACAGAGCAGAAGCCACATCATCTGGAAGGGAGTGCACACACTGCCCTGCTAACCTGTGTCCCAGGAAACACTCACTGATACTCAGGTCCTGTGCTTTATCAGAAGGAGATGAAGACAAATAGCTCCATCTTTGAGAGACCTGGAGCTGACTGCAAGGAAAGGTAAGGCATGCCAGCCCTCAGCAACAATGCATAGGGTTTTAGAGGCAAGTACCACACTCAGTGCTGCTGCTGGATCTCCATGAGACTAATGGGGCTTGTGGTGGTTTGAATATGCTTGGCCCATGGGAGGTGGCACTATTATGAGGTGTGGGCTTGTTGGAGGAAGTCCATCTCTGTAGAGGTGAGCTTTGAGGTCCTATGCTTAAACTCTGCCTGTGCAGAGTGGATGCTGCCATGCTTCCTGCCTTAATGATAATGGTCTGAACTTCTGAACTTGTAAGCCAGCCCTAATTAAATGATGACCTTTATGAGTTGCCTTGGTCATGATGTCTCTTCACAGCAATGAAACCCTAACTAAGACAGGGCTCTACAAGAAAGAAACTTCTGTTAAGAAGAAAGGCCACAGGGGTTCCTGGGTTCGAGGACAGAGTGGGAAGCAGAGCAAGTGGGAATTCCTAAATCCTGAAAACGATCGTCCTGGGAGGCTTTATCAAACACTGTACACCAACTGTCCATCCATTTCCAGGGACTACAAAACCAACACAAATGTCTGCATCTGAGCATATCACCCCTAAGACAATCAAACCATCAACCAGACTGTCACCACAGCGCTCATGTGTTGCCCAGTGGGGGAAGCAGGAGAGTGAGTGAAGGATTAAGCATCTAAAGGGAGAATGCTCATCAAAAGTGGACCTTGCTCCACAGTGGCCTGAATGTCACTTTGCCTCTGGAAATCTAGGAGATCTGGTGCTTCTCTAGGATGTCTCTGTGCTGTAAGGTGGCTTTGTTATTGCCATCACACCCTACTGCCATCTCTTGCATCACCCATGTCCACCTCAACGCCCACACAGTATCCCTTCCCCACATACTTCCTCTCCAGGAACCAGCCCTTCCAAACAACGGTGACAATGACTTTCCTTTGTGATGATCAATGGTGGGGAGATTTGGTGTGCATGTCAAAACGCTCCAGAGAAACTCTGCTGTTAATTTAAACTGAGGGCTTAGGCAGCATCTTGCTTTCTAGATGCTTCTTGGCTATTTCCAATAACTTGCCTCTATCTCTTTATCTTCTAGTCCATGCCCCCCAGGGCCACACGTTCCTTCTTCAAAGATTTAATAAGGTTATTTTCCTAAAAACAACCATTCTTTCCTTAAAACGAACACTACATTTACATCTCAAACTGGTTTTTGCCTTATCTCAGCATTTTTATCTTTCTTCAGATATAACCAAACCTGCCTGATCCCCTTCCTGTCCTCTTGGGAGAGTCAGTTCCATGGGGGTGACAGGTGGCGTGATAAGTGGGGTGACAGGTGGTGTGGCAGGTGGAGTGACAGATGGGGTGACAGGTGGGGTGGCAGGTGGCCTCTATATCTTGGCCTCAGACTTCTTACAACTCATATCCCTTAAGAACAGCTCTTTGTGCCTTGCCCAGTTCTTCACTGTGAGCCCTCCTTTCCTGTTCCCCTACCACATCTTTCTCAGCTTGGGTGCTACACTCATACTCATGCCTCTGTCATCCCCACAGAGTCTGCTACTCCTGTAGGCATCTTATAGATATGGTCTGCCTTTTATTTTGTGTTCTTATCCAGCTTCTAGTACAAAATGCTCCTTGGTCAGTGTTTGTTATATTAAGGAGACCATGGACTTTATTTGTTGAAAACATATTTAAACCATCTGTTTTTTTTTTTTAACTCATGGAAGAAACTAATTTGATATTAGTAGATTTTTTGGCAATTCATGGCTGGGTGCAAGAAGATTTTGGTTACTATGTTAGGGTTTTCAGAAAATGTCACACACAAACATACACACACAACACACTCACACATACAGAGAGAGAGAGAGAGAGAGAGAGAGAGAGAGAGAGAGAGAGAGAGAGAGGGAGAGGAGAGGAGAGGAGAGGAGAGGAGAGGAGAGGAGAGGAGAGGAGAGGAGAGGAGAGGAGAGGAGAAGAGAAGAGAAGAGAAGAGAAGAGAAGAGAAGAGAAGAGAAGAGAAGAGAAGAGAAGAGAAGAGAAGAGAAGAGAAAGAAGAGAAGAGAGAGACAGAGAGAGAGGAGAGACAGAGACAGACAGAGAGAGGGGACAGAGATACATATAGAGAGACAGACAGAACAGAGAGAGGAGACAGAGAGACATATAGGGAGACAGAGACACACACAGAGAAACTAATGAGAACTTGTTGAATACACTTTGGAGGACTGAGTTCCATAGTGGTCATCCAGAGCTCAAGAAAGTCAATGGTGTTGCTTGCCCAAGTAGAGAGCCCCGAGAAGCAAGGAAGCTGACTCTCAGTCAGAGGCTGAAGGTCCCAGAGCAGGCAGTGTGCCAGCCTTCTGCCGTCAGCCCTATCACCCCGCTGCACACAGCCGACCCACAGCACCAACTCCAGCCTCCTCTGAAATCACCTCAAACTCTCTCAGATGTATGCACCTGCCGTCACCATCAGGGGTGGGATAGGAATGAGAAGTGGAGGGATGTGGGGGCACAAACTGGCACTCATGATTAGATTAACTCGACAGCTACAGGCCCCTGCTGTGCTGTGCTGTGCTGTGCTGTGCTTTTCAACAGGATCTCCCTATGTAGCCCAGGATATACACATCCTCTTGTCTCAGCCTCTGGAGTGCTGAGTTGTGGGTGTGTCAGCACACTGCTTTAGAGGTCCTTCCATCCTCAGGAGGAGCCTGCTTTCCTCCCAGCCACATTCAAGCACTGGTATCAGCAGCTCATGCACCCCTTAGGTCACGCAGACATGACTGAGTTTTTTCTTCTTTCCAACTCCATCCTGAGTGGTCAGAAAAGCTCTCTGAAGACACTTTGGAAAGTGTTCAGCGGACAAGCAGAGCTAGTTATCTCTCCTTAATTCCTTCCTGCTCCCGGTGTCCTACAGGACCTTTTGGCTTCTATGTTTCCTCTTGTTTCTGGAGTACTATCTTCAAGAGTTTAAGGACCAGGACTCCAGGCATACTTTATTGTCAATATTCTAGAATATGCTAGGTGCTCAGGTTATAAACATTGTAATAAGTTACAAACATTAAACACTAAATTAGTATTAGAATAGAAGTTCACTTACTTTTTTTTTTGGGGGGGGGTTGGTTTTTCGAGACAGGGTTTCTTTGTATAGCCCTAGCTGTCCTGGAACTCACTTTGTAAACCAGGCTGGCCTCAAACTCAGAAGTCTGCCTGCCTCTGCCTCCCAATTGCTGGGATTAAAGGTGTGTGCCACCACGCCCAGCATTCACTTACTTTCTTTTGGGGGTATTAAAATAATAATTTTGTCAAGTCCTTTACCAACAATTGTCCTCCCCATACTCCTTGCAATAACTGTGGTGACTGGTGTAGAGTCCACTGTACCTAGATCCACCCAGCCACACACCCATTCACATATGACCAGCGAGCACCCAGGACCTGGGCAGATGACAGCTGACTATTGCTGATAATGTTCCTCACTGACACATCTGTTTCCCCTCACTTTGGGGCTGGGGTTAGTACATATCGGGAGGGGAGGTCCGGAAACTGCAAATAATATAAGATTTGAGCAAAGTTCACACTCCTCAGCCCCTCTCCTTCTGTTAGTCTTCTCCAAGGCATCTAGCTTGCTCCATATTCTATTTCTTCTAAATTTCTAGAGTTATTTTAGTCTACCACATAATTTAACCCTCAATTTTATGCCTTTTTCATGTTGATATGATTATAATCAAGCAGTGCGGGTGGTTTCCGTGACGTTTGGGCAAAGAGCTGACAATCTCAGATTTGTACACTGACTGACTGCACTTAAATCACACACAATCTGTACCTTATCTACAGCTGTTTCTCGTGTGAAAATGGGAATATGAGTTGGGGCTGTGGTGCATTGTAAGAGCTGACCTAGTAAGTGTGAAACCCTGGCTTCTGTTCCCAGACTTAAAAAAGCACCCAACAAACAAACAACAAACAAAAAACAGGGCAACCTGGGAATGAGAAGCTATCCCAATGGCTGTTTATTTTATTTTTGTTATTTTGTGTGCATGTGTGTTTTGCCTGAATGTATGTCTGGCACCACATGTGTGCCTTTTCCAATGGAATTGGAGCTACAGACAGATGAGAGCTACAATGTATGGGTGGGAGCTATAGCTGAAGGTTGTTTACCTTCTCCGCTGAGGATTTTAAGTCTGCTGAGCACACTAGGGTAACTTTGTTACTTTGTGTCATGTTCTCATTTGGATCCCTTGCTAACAGTTTCAGAAGGGGCAACAGATTCTTAAGATTACATTCTTATTTACAAACTTATTTTTACATAAATAAGTTTCTAGAGGAAAAAAATTAAAGGGTCAAATTATTTCTTTCGTATTTCTTTTGTATCTCAGGTTATAAAATTTGGCCCAATTGTCCAATGCTCCCTCAGTGCCCAAAAGACAATTTCAGTTACAAGCAAGCAGCTCTCTGGTACCAGAGTCAACTTAGAAGATGAAATAAACTTCATTTAAGGGAGTTTAGACCTTGAATGAAGAGCATCCAAGTACAAGAGCCAGAGAAAATGGAGATTCTAAGAGTAGAGCTACAGATTCCCTCTTTGGTGGTTTTGAAAGTAAAGAACAGACCACAGTGTCGTTCTGTGTAGCTTGTGTGGAAGGAGAAACCTGGGTTTGGATGAAACTGAAGTCTCTTTGCCTTTCTGATACCACAGGGCTGCCAGCTGAGAAGTGTGATCCCCATTTGGGGGGGGGGGGATTTCAGGTAGCAGCTGTTAGGTGACCACAGGCTGGCTGCTGCCAATCACAGCCCATTTGGGCTGGAGGCTGCCAATCACAGAGAGCGTCAATATTATTTCAAGTAGACACTTTCTTCATAGAGCATGGCACACCAGCACTGAGTGAGTGATATGACACAGATTTCCATTTCCATTTTGAAATTTATCCTCCGTATTTTAAAGACTCAGAGAACACAGTGATCACATGTTGAATTTTAAGCATGAGAAAAATCTTTACAATTCTAAGCATATGTAATCACACTGTATAATGGATGAAACAAATACCATCCTTGTTTTTCAATAGAAAAACGAGGGTTAAGATGATGACATTTGCAACTCAGTATACAATGAGCCACCTGGGTAGCATCCCCCCAAATCTTTATATTCTGATTGTTTCATAGTTCTTGGGGACAGAGATGTCCAACATGTGTGTGACCCTTGTTACAGGTTAAGTCTGCATATTGGAAATATAAATATTGAATACGATTATTCTAAGACAATTTTCATTAGACAGGTAAAACACATGCCCCCTGCTTTCAAGAAACTGACTCTGAGTTTGGGAAAGAGATGTAGCCCCACTGTTAAATATGTTCCTGAAAAGAATATAGAACTGTAAAGCAAGAAGTGGGGAAAGGGGTTGTCTAGGCAGTAAGCCTTTGAGGAAGCCAAGATGGCTATGTGAAGGGTATGGTTTGGGCCAGCTTACACCCAAGTCCTTGCATGTGAGCCTCATGGTAGAAGGGCCATCTTTGTAGGCTGTGTCTGAGGCACACCATGTCAGCATATCCTCATTCCTTTCCCTTGTCCAGGATACATACATCCTTCAACTACTTTCAACTTCCAAAAGCAGGTGTCTCCATTCCCCCACTTCCTAAGTAAGTTGAGTTGTCTATTCTCAGACATTCTAAACTCCTTTTATTAAGTAGACCTGACAGGATTAAGATTCATCTCAACATAACATAATTAAATAAACTTACTTCTAGCTGGGCAGTGGTGGTGCACCCCTTTAATCCTAGCAGTTGAGAGGAGGCAGAAGCAGGTAAGGCCAGCCTGGTCCAAAGAGCAAGTTCCAGGACAGTCAAGGCTACACACAGAGAGACCCTGTCTTGAAAAACAACAAACAGGCCCAAAACCTACTTTTAAAAGAACCATTTGGGAATCAACAAGTGCAAGGCCAGCGTAAACAACTTAGTGGGACCATGTGTCAAAATCCAAAAGTAAGAGAGGGGCTGAAGTGAGAGGTGTACCCCAGAGGTGGAACACTTACCAAGCAGTACTACAAAACAAAACCAAAGTAGAAAATAACCCCTACTCTCTCTAAAGAAGTGTTAATTCTTTTAGAAAGTAATTTTCCCAGTTATTCACATTGTATATTTCTATGTGCATCAGGTATGTGTGTATATATGTGTATGTGTTTGTATGTGTGTGTGTGTGCATGGTATGTATATGTATACATGGTATATGTGTATGTATGGTATGTATGTTGCTTGTATGTGTATGGTATGTGTATATGCATGCATGTTTTGTCTATATGTCTATGTCTATGTATGCATGATATTTGTGTGTATGTATGTATACACACACATATATATGTATACATGGTGTGTGTGTATGGTATGTATGGTGCTTGTATGTGTATGGTGTGTATATGTATTCATGGATTTGTATGTATGTGTATGTATGATGGTGTTTCTGTGTATATGTATGTGTCTATGTGTATGTATGTATGGTGTTTGTGTGTGTGTATGTATGGTATGTGTGTGAGTATGTGTATGTGTGATGTATGGTTTTGTATGTGTATGGTATGTGTATATGTATGCATGGTTTTGTATGTGTGTGTGTATGTGTGTATATGTATGTATGTTGTTTGTGTGTGTGTGTATGCATGGTGTGTGTGTGTGTGTGTGTGTGTGTGTGTGCATGGTGTGTGTGTATGTCTCAGCCCTGAACAGGAACAGGGAGGTCTATGCAGAGTGTTTGTTGACTTTGCATAGCTGAAAGCAATCTTGATGCCTCTTTTCTCTTGTGAGAACACTGGAGGGGCGAGACAACATAGTTACTCAGTGACTGTCAGGTCTAGATACTTCTATAATTATTTTCTGTGATTTAAATTTAATTTGTAGGCAATGACACCCTGGTGGGTTGTTCTGGAAGCTTCAGTATTGACCATCAGTCTCATGTTTGGCTATTTGTTTGATCTAGCCAGTTTCTGATTGCCTTGCTCACATTCCTGTGAGTCAGTCTACCCACAGGTGGTCCAGATGGTTACAAGCAATAGGTTGGCTTGGGGGCTGCTCCAGGGCCTGCCGTGGGCCAGAGCCAGTTACATGCAGAGCCAGAAGCAATCCAGCCTGCACAGGCTGTTCAACTCTGGGGCATAGTACCCTAGCTTCCATCCAGAATGTTCCCGATGAGCTGCCTAACCGTTTGTTCACAAACACAAATTCCTATGGCAACCTAATAAAAATGAGAACTGAAGGAAGAGGGAAAGCTTAATGGAATTCCTCTGGGTTCCCCACAGGGGCTACTTTGTGAGATTATCCTAAGACCTAATGAGAGGGTGTGTCCCTTTCATGAAATTACCCAACACTGTTTGTGTGTTCCTGATGCAGGGCCTTCATGTCAGATCAGAGATGAACCCATGCCTTTACCCCCAGACACAACATGAATCCTCTGAAAGATTCCAAACAACCTTGGTTTGTTTTTAAATTTTAATAAGTTTCAGTACTTCCTGGGTTTGGCCAGGCCAGATGCACCACAAGATGCTTCCAGCCTAAAACCAAAAAGTGTGCAGGCACTCAGAGAAGAACCTAATTCAGGGAGCTTTCCGAGCTGCTTGCCAAATCTAGAGGCATCTGGTGTGGTTAGCTGACTCGTGGTCATACCTACCCAGCGCACATGATCTTTAAAGGGAGATGTTACACATTGTCTGTCAGTCATACCCTGTGCATGCTCCCGCCTTCTGGTCCCAGACACCCCTCATCATAGTTCTAGGGAGGAAACAGGATTGGCCCTTTCATTAGGAAGACAAATGGGAATATGTCTTGACAGCAAAGGCAGTATTTCCATGTCCAATTTACTATTAAAAGAACCCAACGGTAATTGTTCTTGATGAGAAGGAATTGAGGAGCTGGCATTTGGAGGAATCCAGTTCGGTGTTTTGAGTCGCCCCTCCACAGAACTCACTTCGATGACCATTTAATTGAATGCTACTGCCTGAGGGCTGCTATAATTATAGACACTGTGGGGGATTAGAAACTTGTAAAATTTTAGAGCGTTGAAAACCAAATGGTCATCCAGGAAACCACGACAGAGTATCTGGCCTCACAGAGGTTGCACTGGGCTTGGAGACATTGTTAAGCTTTCCCTGAGAATCCCACAGTAAAATAGGAGGGGGAGGGCAGGTACCACCCCTGTTTAAGAAGTTTACCTTAATTGGTACTTTTCTTGCTTCCCCCCACCCCCAGGAGTCTTCACTGAGCAAGCCTAACAGTCCTTATTATTGTTATTCGCTTCTGTGGTTAATCAGTTAATCCTGTGAGCTGGGGTCCCAGGTTGTATACAAAGGCAAAAGGACAAAGTCAGTGTGTGCTCCCTTTCTCTGTCCCCTGGTTGATGTCTCGGCTGCTGTGCTGTCTCTGTCAAGATGTAACACACTCTTTTGAACATCCCTACGTTGTTTCTGTGTATTTGTTCATAGCAACACAAAAGAAACAACCCACCTGCACACGAGCTCCTCTCAGTCCCTGAGAGTCTGATATCACAGGTAACATTCTTCACCTGTATCCCGTTGTTATACTGTATACTTTGTTAACATAATATGTTGCAACATAGTATGCTTTCCTTTTTATATCCAGAGACTTCTTATATATGAATTATCTGTCCTTACTCTTTCGTATCATTAAATAAGTTGCACAACTTTTACAAAGATACCAATTTAAAACAAACAAAACACTGATAGTATTTGCATACTTGAAAAAGTGTATATCAGCTGATAAGCTTTAGATCTTGAATATTCCATATGGGATTGGTCCCCGGAGTAGCACCATCAGGAAGGGATGCGACATGTAGGAGACAGGGTGTTGCTGGAGAAAGTGCCTTTGAATGAGATATGGGACTCTGACCCCTCTGTCTTTTTTACCCCCACTTCTCAGATGTCACAAAATGATCATGCAAGCTTCTTTGCCAAACACTCTAACCAGGAGAAGAGCTGGAGGAAGAGGAAACTTTACCTCTGAAATTCAGAATCAGGTTATAAGCAATGGCTGTAGTGCCTCATGCTTTAGCCTCAAGGATCTTACTCAGAGATACTCAGAGAGGCCATAGTACCACAAGGCCACCTGAAGACGTTAATTAATGCTTGAATTCATCTGCATTGCTCCATGATGCAAACCGGCTGATCTAGTTGCTCTGAGGAGGACGCTGGAGAGTGAACACCCAATATCTGTAGCACAAGTTGTCTTGATGAAGTAGATACTCAGCTTAGGGACTGTTGCCAGACCTTCTGAAGTATCACATCTTCAAGAGGCAAAGGTGAATTTAGGGGAAGACTGAAGTAACACTTTTTAGCTTGGATGTGGGTATGGAGTCCCTCTGAGATCATTTTTAAAAAATTAGAACGAGGCTCTGCGGATGTTTCTTAACTACTCCTAAGGAGTCTAACAGACTTTTGGTGACTCAGTAGAGAGAGATGCCACTGTTTAGTGGTTACATGGTCTGCCTTGAGCCTTCTGAATTGACTGGATGTGTCTACATGCCCCATGGAAGACTTTCAGTGCATCACCTGGGCAAGCAAGCAGCTGTTTCTACTCCGACTCAGATTCCTGAGCTGTGCTTTACCCTGCCACTCTCCCTTGCTCCTGATTTTTGACTAGCTTCCTCTCAGCCCTCCTGTCTCCTCATCCTTGATTTCCTGTAAGTCCTACTGGTTGTCTTGTGTTTCTGGGGTTCTCCCCAGCTCCTTCCTTAGGACCCACTAGGAACAGGAACTTTAGGTATTAGCTCTTACACGCGTTCGCGACCGGCCAGGAAAGACGCAACAAACCGGAATCTTCTGCGGCAAAGCTTTATTGCTTACATCTTCAGGAGCCAGAGAGCAAGAGAGCAAGAGCTCTATTGCTTACATCTTTAGGAGCCAGAGCGCAAGAGAGCAAGAGCAAGAGCTCTATTGCTTACATCTTTAGGAGCAAGAAGGCAAGAGAGAGAATGGTGAAACCCCGTCCCTTTTAAGGAGAATTATCCTCCGCCTAGGACGTGTCACTCCCTGATTGGCTGCAGCCCATCGGCCGAGTTGTCGTCTCGGGGAAGGCAGAGCACATGGGGTGGAGAACTACCCTTGGCACATGCGCAGATTATTTGTTTACCACTTAGAACACAGGATGTCAGCGCCATCTTGCAACGGAGAATGTGAGGGCGGCTTCCCACAATTAGCTATAAGTGCCAGCTTCTTGGGGGACTATCACCTCCTGCTCTTCTTACTTCTATCCTCTTCAGTCTTTGTCCATTCCATAATCTCTTGAGTTATGTCCTACGAACTCTTCCTTTGAATGTTCCTCCTTTCCTCTTCATTTACATTTCTCTCAGGACTCACTCTCAAAATTTGAATAAAATAAGACAAAATAGAAACCAGGAAGATGGCTCAATGGGCTATAGTGCTTGCTGTTCAAGTTTAGTCCTCCTTCATAAGCTGGGCATGGCCATGAGCACCTGTCACTCTGGCATGTGGAAGGCAGAGACAATAGGATTGTCCAGGCCCCAGGTGAGAGACCCTGTCTCAAAGGAATAAGATGGAGTGATAGACCAGGGCACATGTCCTCTGCATGCTGGGTATATGGGCAAAGGTAAGTATGTGCATGTGTGCTGAAACACACATACGTGTGTGTGTGTGTGTGTGTGTGTGTATTCTCTCTCTCTCTCTCTCTCTCTCTCTCTCTCTCTCTCTCTCTCTCTCTCTGAGAGAGAGAGAATGCATTTGGGGTTCAAAATAGAAAAAGGGTCTAATTTCCAAGTCCTTCCTTACTTGACTTCAGGTCTGACTACCATGTAGAACCTTCTAAAGGATTACCTCCTGATCCCTACACCCCACTGAGGTAAGCTAAACACAGACTGTGCAGGTCCCATCTGACCCTGAGTTACTAGCAGTAGTAGCACATCTGGGTTGGTCTTCTCTCAAAACTTTAGCTTTGTAACATGTCTTTACTACTTAGAGATGGTTATTATTTTTCTATAAAAACATTTGATAATTAGATAAATTTTGTTTTTTCTTTTCTTTGCCTCTAAGCATTTGGCAGGGGCTTAGAAGAAATGCCCAGAAAAATGCTGTTCTGAGGTCCTTTCTTAGCAAGCAAGGGGAAGCTGTCTTTCCGGACACAAGTCATATTGTGTCAACGTAACTAGGGTGTTTTCAGTCTACCTCTCTGTTTTCTGGCCTCTAATAACGGAGAAGAAGAGATAAGCACAAGGAAATGAACAAGGGGTACGGAAAAAAGGAAGAGAAAGAAGAACAAGGTGTTGTCTGCCCAGTAAGGCAAGGCTATCTCACAGGGTATTTTGTTTTGCAGGGCAAGGTTGTTAATTTCCCATAGTTCTCTAGGCCACACTGTTTCTTCATGCTATAACAAGAACTTCCACATTTAGGGTTTTTAAAAGTTTTGCTACATATTTTGATATTGAGCATTACAAAATAATAACAGACACAGCTAAGCTTTTTCTTTCTTTCTTTCTTCTTTTTTTTTTTTTAACTTTCTCATTTGTATGAATCCCAGCACAATTTAAAGTGGCTTAGTTTCAAAAAGGGCAATTGTTTAAATAAGCATGTACATTTCAAAAATAATCACAAAAATATAGAGACCCGATGCTTAGAGAAAGACCCCTCCAGGTGGTCTATTTGGTTTGAGCAGAGCTACAGAATTGATCAAGACTTTGCTGTGTCTGCTTTGTTTTTCTGGGGTTATTGAAGAAAAGAGAGCTTTGCCAAAATGAAACAAGACACAGAACCACGTCTTTGAGCCTGAGAACTCTCTAGTGCCCAAATATGATTAAAACCCATCTTGGTTAAGCCCTTTTGATCAGCATGTGGTAAAACCTGTACTGAGTTCCTGGCAATTTTACGGTCTTATCTGTGTGGTCCTTTTCTTTGGCAAACATTCGACAGGATGTTGTCCTGGTGGAGCTTGGTGGAGTGCTCAGGGAAGGTGGGATTGCGGAACTTAATGCCCCCACCAAGCATGGTGCCACCCCTCCTCCTCAGCAGACCCAAGCAATTGTCCTTTCTTGTCTCGCCACAAAAGAGGCTTTCTGAGAAGAAAAACGGGAAGAATGGGAAAGAAACGCAATGAGTAACTTTAAAAGTTCATAAAGAGGCATAGAGACAAATGTTGGCATCCATCTGATTTCCTTTATTGAAGACTCTAATTGAATTTCACCCACTGAAGTTAGAACACGGCAGATCCGAGACTTCCCCATTCTATTTATATGTCTATGAAGTAGATCATTGTAATGGATACAGATGGGCAATGAGCACACAGTTATTGCATAATTTTTCAAAATTTTACGATTGCTTTTCCTACTTCCTCTTAGCATAATGGCCTCTCTGTGCAGTCTGCAGACTGCTTACTGTATCTTCGGTGTATTTTACCACTTCAGCCCATTTTAATTTATTAGAAATGTGTTAGAAGTGCTGTGCAAACAGCCCCCAGAATGAAACTGATTAGTAAGACATAGGCAACCTGAGCCCTATTAAATTACTTCTGAGATGCTTGGTGAATACAAGCACATGCGTGTGTCCCTTCCTTCCCTTCCTCCCTGGCTCTCTTGATTCAGCAGACGTTGAGACTTGAGAAATGGTAGAGAAACCAAATTAATGCCGCTCACCAGCCCATAGCAAGCAGGACAGAGAGTGTCAGCTGTGTGATGGGAAGTTCAGCAAGATGGAAAGTTTCTCTTTGGCTTGAGCTTCTAAACCAGATCGGGCAATGGTTAGGATGTATAGAAGTGATCAAATAAGTAGGTGTATAAGGTGATGGGCTGAGCTGGGCTGTAGCTCATTCGGTAGAGCCATCACCTAGCTCCATGCAGCCCAGATTCATATAAAGTGGGGCAGTTGTGATGGGTACCACCTGCCATCCCAGCACTCAAGAGATTGAAGCAGGAGGATCCTAAGCTCACGATCACCCTGAGCCACACAGTGAGTTCAAGGGCACCTGGGTATTGGAGATCTCATCGCAAAAACAAAGATGAAGTGTGTGCCCATGATATCTGATGGCCTTGGCAGGAAATCAATGAGCCTTTGCTTTGTTCACAAACTGTTTGACCTCATTACTCATCTCTTAGATATGATCTCATCGGGAAAACTGCCTGACAGAGAAACTCCAGGGCTTTCCGAACCAATGCCCGCCTCTCTAGCAACTCTTTGTCGTGGTCCCACTATGTCCAGCAGTGTGGTCTTTGCCCTTCAGAGGAACTGATGACAATCCACTGATCTGTGCACAATGGGAAAGGGTTTCATGAAGTGTGGAAGTCTGTTAGGAAGTGGCTGATTCTTTCTGTGGTGCACGGGAAGGCTTTCTGGGGCAGTAGGCTGAGGCAAAGGCAGCTAGAAGCTGAGCTATCATAGTGGACATCCATGTGCCGATTATGAATCATACCTTGATGTGCCATGTCCTAGAGATAACCTCTTTCATTATGAATGGGATGTTTTGTAATTCTAACCCCAAATAACTGCAAGAAAGAACTATCAAATCTGAGAATCCACATGTTGGAGAAAAAGAAGAGACTCCTAAAGGGTGTCCTCTGAGCTCCATACGCATGCCATGCCATTCACAAATGTAATGATTCCATATGCATGCCAGTGTACACAAATCAATGTAATGATGTTTTTTTTAAAGAATAGCTTAAATGTGTACCAAAATAAGTTAGAATTTTAACATAAAAAACTTAAAAATATGGCTTTACAGTTGCTAAAGGTGTTCTTGGGTGGGCAAGAGACACCAGAGGAAACTGGGCATGTGTGTGTAACACAGCAGCAGCTGTCAAGGCATCTCTCACATGCTCCTAAAAGCCAAAAACAAAAAAGAAAAAAAGAAAGAAAATGCTCTCTCAAAAGCAAAACAAAATAATAATAATAATAATACTGTCTGTCAGATTCAACTTGACATATAAACATCTTTAAAAGAAACTTAAGTCATTGCAAAGGCTTTATTTTATTATGGTTCACAACATCAATGTTTTAGATGTCTTAAAAAGAATTAATCAAGGTTTGGGCAGATGGCTGAGTCAGAGGTGCTTGCCTGCAAGCTGGAGGACAGCAGTGTAATCTCTTGATTCTATCCATCTCGCCTCGACAATCACCCCCACCCCGCCTCAGCCTCCCTGGCTTCCTTTTGTGCCTACCCAGAAGAGCATTCGGTTTGGTATCTGTGCGATCATCTCCAATGACAAACCTTCCTTTTCCAAACCCAGTTCTTCCTTCTTTTAGCATTTGTTGGCCATCTTTGAAATCACCTCACACCTTTTCCTGTTTGGAGTACATGCCCTCTGAGCCTTTTGTTCCAACTGTCTAGAATCTGAACCTACCTGTGCTCTCTCAGGTAGCCACAGGGCCAGTTGGTGTTTAGGCTTAGTCCCTGGTTACAGTTTTGTGTCTTCACATTTCTGCCCTTTCGACCAATATCTAAAGCCATGACCTCTGATACAGACTGACAGCTATTATCAAACTCTATCTTTACATATGAGGACCCTCTTCCAGGACCTTTACCCAGAACATTGAACTTTATAGTTCAAGCTTCCTGCTCTGCCAGATTCTGAACCACGAGACCATCAGGACTTTTCTCAGCACTGACCACTTTGCATTTAAATTCTATTTCTAGACTATTAAGAAGCTTGCTTTCCAATAAAGCAATTTAATTCTTCTTTACGGCCAATGTACATGATATTTTTGGAAGAAATTGTCTTTCTAACCCAGCACCATGCACAATGACTCTGTGACAAGAAAAAGCAAAAATGAGAAGGTAAATCATTCTTAAAACTCAAACTTCTGTTACTTTGCATCATGTTTTTAAAATAAGTATTCCAAAACACTCTATTGTTTACATGGTTTATAAAAACAAAGAACTAGAGTGGTTGGAAGGCTCAGAGTCAACAAAACTAAAATGAGATAGTAAGAAATCGCTTGAATTGAGCGTGGTGACTCTTCAGATGTTTGCTCTCATCAAGGGTGTCTAAAGAAGCTCAAATAATACACAAGAGCAACTAGCAGGTCTGGAGGGGCTGGGGTCTGTGTGCCTGCCCTCCTTGTCTCTAATTACCATGAATTGTGTATGCAGCTTGGCACAGGTTAAGCCAGTCTGCAAGGAGTCCTGGGGGCTTCTCTGTAGACAGTGTCTGGAAGTTCTGGTATTGTTAAAGCCCGTGGGAAGAGCTGAGATTATCCATCACTCGGCTCTACTGGTGTAGCTCTTATGTCTTTGAGCAATCTAAGAGCTTAAGAATTATGTTATAACTATCTCCTGAGAGGCTCTGCCAGAGCCTGATCAATACATATGCAAATGCATGCAGCCAAACCTTGGACTGAGCTCAGGGGCCCCAATGGAGAAGTTAGGGCAAGGACTGAAAGAGCTGAAGGGGTTTGCAACCTCATAGGAAGAACAACAATATCAACTAACCAGACCCTCCAAAGCTCCCAGGGACTAAACCACCAATCAAAGAATACACATGAGGCGACTCATGGCTCCAGCTGGATATGTAGCAGAGGATTGCCTTATTGGGCATCATTGGGAGGGGAGCTGCTTGGTCCTGTGGAGGCTCGATGATCCAAGGTAGGAGAATGCTAGGGCACTGAGGCAGGAGTAGGTAGGTGGATGGGTGAGGAAATACCCTCATGGGGGAGGGGGAGGGGATAGGGGATTTGTGGAGGGGAAACTGGGAAGGGGATAACATTTGAAATGTCAATAAATAAAATAAAGAAATGAGATAGGAAAAAAGAGTCTAAGAATTGGTTTCTGAGAAATCAGAGAGATTAATATTCATCCAATTAAAATTATTAATAAAGCAACTGTAGAAACCCCATGAGGCTAAGAATTTATTGAGCCACCTGATTCTTGATATGAAACTTCCTATGAAGGTATCAATTCCCCTACTTGAAGAAAATTACATCTAAAGTTATTTAAAATAGCTTTCCTTCCCTGCAGTGTTGCTCCCAGGAAACTCAGAGCTCAATTTTATACTTAATTATCAGCTGAGATTTAGAAACAAAAAACAAAAAACAAACAAACAAACAAAAAAACCCAAAAAAACAAAACAAAACAAAACAAAAAAACCCTGAAACATTAACCTATTAAGTTCTAATACTTTCTTCAAACACTATTTTGATGTTCCCTCAATTTATTTTGGGAGTTAAAGTAGTAATGGAAGACAGAATTAAGAGTAACTGTGTTTGCATGTATAGGGGAAACGGAGTCCATGTTAGCTGGAATACAGCAAGACTCACAAGTCATCTCTCTCAGAGGCAGGCGCTGTCAAGTGCTGCTTATCTGTATCCGTATGAGACGTGCACTGTGTGTGAATCACCCTCCTCCTCCTCCTCCTCCTCCTCCTCCTCCTCCTCCTCCTCCTCCTCCTCCTCCTCCTCCTCCTCCTCCTCTCAGGAACTCTCCAAATGGAATTTAAAGTCTGCTCAAAAGGAAGACAACTTAAGAGAGACGTGGAATTGCCAAGAGAGGCTCCGGTGGAAAGTATTTAAAATGATTGGAAATCTGTAAACCGTGGTCTTCAGAGGAAACTGGAAAGAAAAATTAGTCCTTTTAACAGAAGGGTAAATTGAGCTGGGACAAGGGGGAGATGGAATGAAGTAAATTAGGAAGAAATAATTTAAAATGGAATCAAAGCAAGACTGGACTTTTTGAAATACCCGTGGATTGTTTCATTTAAATGTTGAGAGTATTCAGACAGGAAAGTTTAGAATTGCTTTCTAGATGGAAGGCTCTTATAAACCACTTTCCTTCGGTACTGTTTTATTCTTCCAGTGCCAAAGAAAATTTAGCTATTTGTTTTACTTTTTTCCCCCAGGAGGGAGGGAAAGGAGGTTGAGACAGGATCTTGCTATATAGCCCTGGACAGTCTGGAACTATTTATGTAGCACAGGCTAGCTTCAAACTTGTAGCAATTATCCCTTGTCAGCCTCCCAGAGGTTGGCATTACTAGTGCATCCTCGTCACCCAGGTTTTTGTTTTAGGAATGTCTCTAAGAGTAAAAGAAAAAGGCATGCCCAGGTCTTCATGGAACAACTAGAACCACCACCAGCTATCTCTGTGGATAACTGAGCTGCTTAAATTTTCTGTTCTTCTAAGACATTCCCAGGGATGCCTAATGGAGCTCTGTGGGGTTTGGATAGGACACAGGATCTAAGTCTAAACATCAGACAGAAAAGCTGGGCACCAGTCCCAGAGTCTTCACTAGTCACCCAATCTCTTTAGACCTTGTTTCTTTGTCTCCAGAACCAGTTGAGGAAAGGAAACCTTTGATGGATCCCCGAGTCCTGACCATGCAACATGCTATGCCATTCTGAGATTCGCATTTGCTGGGGTCAAGCAGCAAATTACAGTAAGAACAGGGTTTTTCTCTAGAATATCTCATCAACAAAGTGTTGCCTGAGCATGTTAACAAGAAGGTAGCTCTGGAGGGGGTCACAGTGTCCTTTATGCCCACAATGCTGAGGTCCGACACATGATGCCCTTCATGACTGTTCACCCACGTCATTTCTAAGTAGAAAGGGAAAGAGGATCCAGAATGAGGCTGCTGTTTTCTCTCTTGTTTGTTTGTTTGTTTAAGAGAGGGTTTCTCTGAATAGCCCTGGCTGTCCAGGAACTCATTCTGTAGACCAGGCTGGCCTTGAACTCAGAAATCCACCTGCCTCTCCCTCCTAAATTCTGAGATTAAAGTGTGTGCCACTACTGCCCAGCTGGCTGTTGTTTTCTGATGACACAACCCACACCCCCCCATCTGCCAACACTCAGACCTTAACTAATATTCCAATAAATATTAAATATTATATATTTAATACTTGTAAATATTCAGATAGCTACTTTGATTGCATTCAAGCTTTCTGAGTTAGCACAACCCTGCAAAGCCGAAATGCTCTAAGCTTTCTTTTTCAGGTTTGGCACCCTGTGGCTCTCCCCAGAGTACAAACACTTCCACATCCTTACCCCTGCTCACATTTTCCCCATCAATCTGATGATATGAAACCGCTTGACTTCATTAAAGAGGCGTTAGAGAAACTGAGGTTAGACCACGGGCACTGAGAGTGGCTGTGAGCCTTCGAGTGTGGAAAAAGTGGGAGAATCCACAAGCATGTGGCTTCTGACCATTACCTCAAATGCTGTCCCTAGAGGCTGCTGTTGGAGCTAATATACACACACGCTGATTCCTCGGTAAGGAAGAACGTTTGGACACAAAACACCTTCTTGTCCGAACTTTCCAACGTGAAGAGACATGTATCAACAGGAGTCCATTTTCTTCCCCTTTGCGTCAGTATAGGAAGCCTTGCTTAACCTTGTTTTATGCTGTGAGGTTTCTTCTCCCACCTTAGAGTAACACCTGGAGTAAGCCCCTTTCTTCTTTTGCAATACTGGAGGTTAAACCTAGCCCTATCACCAAGTCACATTACCAACCCTTTTAATGTGATTTTACCCTTGATTGATTAATTTTGTGTGTGCTTGCTTGTTCATGGTATGCAGATACACCTTTTGTGCCTGAACACACTTGCCTGTGGCAGTCAGAGGAAACTTCAGTCTTCCTCCTCAGGTACCATCTATACTTCTGAAACAGGGATTTTCATTGTACTGGAACTCACCAAGTATGCTAGGCGAGGTGACCAGTGATTTCTAAGGGTCCACCTGTACTCACCTCGACAGTGCTGGGATCAGAAGCACACAGCATCTAGTCCAACATTTTTATGTGGGTTCTGGAGATCTGACTCGGGTCCTCATGCTTGTGAAGCAATTTCCCAACTGAACTGCCTTTCCAGTTCCTGTAATTAATTTTTTTTCATACAGAGTCTCACTAAGTTTCTTAGGGTGGCCCTGAGCTTGTCATCCCCCTGCCTCATCCTCCAGAGTTGCTGGGATTACAAGCATGCACCACCAACCCCGGTGGCAAATTTGTACAGTGCTTACTATGGTATTTACAAGAAATTATTCTAAGCTTTCCTTTAGTATATTGACACATCTAATGCTTTAACAATCATGGATCCTGATATGGTCCTTAGTATACATGCAAGGAAATTAAATGCATGATGGTTATTTTTCCACAATATTGTACATTTAACAATCATGTTCTCCCGAGAAAGAAAAAAGGATTGAAATGAAGAAAAGATGAGTCCACAGTGAATCTTCCCACAAAACAAGCTTTTAGAAGACCATTGTGTGACCCTTCCCTAAGCATGTACAATAGGAATGACCAGATTCAAAGGGAAAACTATCTAGGTCTCCATTTTCGTTTTCTTTGTACACTTATAGAAAGTATTCACCAAGAAAGTACTCAGCAAAGATGTGCTGAGTCAATGAGCACACAACCGGGAGCTGGACAATGCCGTCCTCTGGGCACGCTATGGTGATTACCATTTTAATTAGGGCAGCCTTGATTCCCAGCATGGACCTTCCCAATGTTGGGGTTGTCTTTCAGCTGTATTTGATTCTTCCTGAATTTCTGGTGGTTTTAGAGGTGTTATCATATACAGGAATCTTGGAGGAGGGTTCCATCTATGCAACTTTCAGGAAATTATCAGCTATGTTAGGCTGGGACATTTTGGAGATGGAGCAGTGTAGGGATCACTTCCATGCCTGCAACTCCTTAGTCATGGTCTTGTAAACCAAATGAACCCCTTGGTTCTACAAGCTAGTCTTGGGTGGATTGTTCCTTTGGCCTGTCATCAGCACCCTATTTGGTGTGAGTGGGCCTTTATTCATACTCCAAGTTAACACAGCACCAATCCACAGATCATGCATCATATTCACAGGGAGATACTCAGGGAAGTGACTTGGTGAGTGACATGGGAGGAAAACCTGATGCACAGTGTAAATTCAAAGCCAGTCTGATAACATTTGGAGACTCACAGGGAATAGACCATGA
Source organism: Mus musculus (assembly GCF_000001635.26). Lineage (NCBI taxonomy): Eukaryota > Metazoa > Chordata > Mammalia > Rodentia > Muridae > Mus > Mus musculus. The sequence continues at coordinate 4,327,700 of NT_166305.2, forward strand.
TTACTAAAACATGGTCACTTGAAAGCTTAAAAGTCAAATAGTGTCCAGAAACCATCAGTACCTAGAAGCTTTCTGGGGGCCTCCATGTCCACAGGTGCATTGTTTTGGTGTGACAGTAAACCACCCTGCCACAGAGACTCCATTGTCAAGATGCCTCACCTTTCCTGCTCCTCTCCTACGGCTCCTTCCACTTGGGATTTGTACTGTGGGAATCTGCTTCCTTTTTCATCAGTTCTGAACTTACTCAATTCAACAGAAAAGTGAAGGCCATCAGTGTGCAACTGAAACTTTTTGTCATCTAAAAGCTTTCTCAACCCACTAGGTTGACAGAGTTTTCATTCTTTGACTTCTCACACTCATTCCTAAGTTTGACATTAGCTGAAAGAGACAATGAGTTGTGTTGCACCAATTAAAGTTGCCCTAACTTCTATCAATTGTGTACTTGATTCTATATACATGGGACAAGGACTCTTCCTCTCTGATCATCAAAGGCAGTTACACAAAAGGAGAGTGCAAAAATTGACTCTTGTTCCTTATCATTTGCAGACAGTGAGATAAATGGAATAAAATGTTCCTTCTTTCCTGTCTCTGATACTCTGTGTTTTTATAACTGCAAGAGTTACCTGTCTAAAGTGTTTGACATTTATTACTTAACAAACAGTAAGAAAGCAGACATCTGTGTCTATAGATGGGGGCTGTGTCTCCATCAGTTATAGACAGTTACCTGGAGCTATGAAATGAGGAGTGTGTGAGCTACTGGAAGTGAGCAGAGCCCACATTGCCTTAATCTCTCTCAGGATAGGACTTGTCGGAGACCTGCTTGCCTGCCACCTTTAACCTCACTGCACCCATATACTTGATTTGGGAGAACTCAAAGGGAGGAAAACATGGATGTAGAAGTATCTTCCTCATAAGCAGAAGTGTTTTTATTTTATGAAGACATAAAATAAATGTATACATTAGGATTTCACACTTGGTTCCTGGGATACCAGCAGCATCTCCATACTGGATGGCTTAAATGACAGGCGCACTCTGTCTCGATGCTCAGACTGGGAGTCACCGTGTTTGATTCCTTGTGAGAGCATGAAATTGACCAATCCACACACATCTTCATCTTTGGTTGTGTCTGGAATTGTAAGTTGGGATTGGCACTGGGTTCTTAATGTTATCTTCCTCTGAACCTGTGTGTGTCAGTGTTGACATTTTTCCTTTCTAAGAACACCACCATATTGGATTGGGCCCCATCCCAACAATCTCATTAACTTAGGCACCTCTTTAAAGACTCTGTGTCTATATTAGGACCTATTCTGAGGTACTGGGGATACCAATGTACCTGGTTCTGGACAATAGTTCACCCCATAATAGTCACTAACAAGAAAATGACGAACAGACTTAGAAGTAAAACAAACAAATCTTCATTCTTTCAACAACTGACTCCATCTGCCCTTCAGCTAGTGACATCTGACATCAGTAAGAACTGTGTGTTTGGTGTCTTTTCCCACTTCCAGAAAGTCTGAATAAATTTTGAGGTGAACAGGTGGATCTGGGTCCTTCAGAGAAGCTCTGGGGCAAGGACTCTACATTGTAGCCCAAGATCTGATCTGTTTGGCAGGCACTGGTTGTACCTGTCTGAACTGGCTCACAACAGCACCTCAGACCCCACAAGCATGAGGACCTTGCCTCCACTTTATTCTGGGAAGTCGCCTAGCAGCAGACAGAATAATCTTGAGCCATAGCTGACTGTTGTGTGTTTAATGATATCATGGTCAGGTTTGCAATATGCATGCTGTGTTATATACTCACAGATTTCGAATTGGGCCCACGAGGTGGCTTAAAGGGTAAAAGGTCCTTTCCACCAAGCTTGGTGACTTGAGTTTGTTTCCAGAATCCATATGGGAGAAGGAGGGAGGGGACTCCTGTACAATATCCTCTGACTTCCACGTGTGTGTCAACATATACACACTAAGTAAATAAATTTAATTAGAAATATAAAAATTGAAATAATTCATGATTGTGGCAGAGAAGACAAGCCATCATGAACGTTAGAAAGAAGGAATCTATTCTTAGTACTGCCCAGCCCTGTCTGATCTGCCCTCCACTCCACTACAAAGTAGAGCAAGACGTTCCTAGTGTCCTTTTCATTCTAAATACGCTAAGCCACACTCGTGTCAGAGTGCTTGTAAATCCCATAAATCCCACACAGTTGAGATAAGCTATCTGACAAATGCTAGGTCTGTGTTTTGATTTTAAGTTGACTTCAAACTTTCATTCACTTGAACTCTTCCGTTTGAACAAGGGCAGCACTTGAGCCACACCCCGGAGAGCCAGCTGCAGTGGAAAATAGTCTCCAGGGTTTGGGGTTGGAAGCAAGGAAGAAGAGCAGACAGGGAAGTCTGGCCATTCCTTTTATGTATGTTCGTTCTTCTCCCCAGTCAGTGCAGAATTGCAAAGGAAGTTTCCCCTGAAGGAAACTCCCAGGAATCAAAAACAGTGGGTTTGGATGGCTTTCCCAAAATAGTGGGCTTTTGGAATTCATATCAGGCAAATCAATACTAAACTCACTTAGAATCAGACAAACAAACTGATGATTATTTTATGTCTTGGGCCCTGAGCAAATATACTTCCAGCATTTCTAGTACCTATTAACATTTACAAAGGTCTTTCTAGTGAGAGACAAGTCTCTGGGGAATTGTCCATGGGGAGCTAGCTCATGCCATTTCACACTTAGCATAAAGCAGACCTAACGTCTAAGTTCTGCTGTTGAAACTCCCCTTGTTATCAGAATTCTTCCTCTCCTCTCTCCTCTTTCTCTTTCCCCTCTCTCCCTCCCTTTCCCTGCTCTTCCCTTTCTCCCTCTCCCTCTCCTTTTCCCTTCCTGCCCCTTTCTTTGCCTCTTGATGACTTTAGTTTGTTATAAAAGAATAAAGGAAGTCAGGGATAACCCTTAATCCACATTGTGATTAGCCTGCCAGCAAAATTAGCTCAGGTACCCACTGGCTCAGAATAGGGTCCTTTACTCAAGATGACAACTATCATTAGCCCCAGACAAAAGAAGCACCAGACAGTCCACTTGAGACATGTTTCCAGTGATACTAACTGTTCAATTCCCTGCCTCTTTTATCCTGTGAACAAGGAAGACACTGTCTTCATCTGGAAGCTATCTCAGTCTGAAATCAGCCAGTTCACCTTAGTAATAGATTTTCTCGCAGAGCAATTTCTTACTCACTGGATGGAGGATTAGACCTAAAAATCCTATCATCTTTGAACTGACACAGCACCACACAGAGCAACCTTAAATATGACTCTCTGCTGGTATTCATCTCCCTAACCCAGGTGTCTATGTAGCAGGACTTGTATCAGGTTCTGACAGCCAAAGGTGAATTTATCCCCGAGAACCTTATATTTCATAGAGAAAGATTATAGCTCAGTGAGAATGATGTAGATAGACAGACAGATGAGGAATAGACATCTGGATGATAGACAAGTGAGATATAATAGATCTACCAGTAAAAAATAATTGTAACTCAGTGAAACTAGGATAGATAGATAGATAGATAGATAGATAGATAGATAGTAGATAGACAGACGTATGATTGACAGGTGATGATTGATAGATGCTAGATAGATAATAGACAGATTATGGATAGATTATAGGTAGGTAGAAGATAAATAGGTGATAGATGGACTGATAGATAGATGATAGGTAGATAGTTGATAAGTAGGTGACAGATTGATAGTAGATAGATGATAGATAAATAGATAGATAGATAGATAGATAGATAGATAGATAGATAGATAGATAGATAGATAGATGTACGTTCTTAGATGAAAGGTATGACATGTTGGCTGGAGGAAGATTTGTTCCAGGTTCATGTCCTGGGCTGGCTGGTGAGGGAAAGTCATACCTGCTCTAGGCTTTGAGGATTGGGGAAGAAGGAAGGTTCTGTAAGAAGGAAGAGAGTGTGAGAGAAGCAGATTGGGTGTGGCAATGCAATGGAGGGGGGCCCTTCTGTGGCCTTTTACCTGGAGACAAACTGAAAGCAGTGTGGCAGGTCTTGAATCTTCCACCAGAATGGGAAGCACCTCTCTGTTCCAGCAGCTCAGCAGCTACCCCTACTGGCAAGGCAAAGGCAAAGTTGCTCTCTGGGGTGTTGAATGGAGTTTCTGTCTGCTTTTATCTGGAGCTAAGCGTGCATCTCCTGGATTGCCAGGTCTATTCCAGCCTTGTCCTGCCTTTCCCCTAGCTAGTTAATGGGAAAAGTACATGATATACCACTGCTCACCTTTCTTACTGCTGTGACCAAATACACAACAAGAAGCAACTTAAAAGAAGAGGGTTTTTTTTTTGTGATCATGGTTTAATGATAGAGCCCATCATGATAGGGAAGGCATGGCTTTTGGAGCATGAATTAGCTACTCACGTGGTATCTAGGAAAGAGTGGTGAAGGCTACAGCTCATTCAGCTTTCTAATTTTTCTCATTTTTATTCAGTGCAAGATTCCAACCTCAGGGATGGTGCCATCTACACTCAGAACAGGTCTTCCTCCTCAATGAAACCCCCATGGAAAGACCCTACACACACTAAAACATGTGCCTCCTAGGTAATCCCAAATCCATTCAGGCTGACAATAAAGATCCACCTTCCCAGTGTCCAATGGCGTGTTTGTGGTCTAGTGTGGTACTTGGAAAACTAGGGATTTATGGTTGAAACTGTCTTTGTCAATATAGAGAGCTATGTTTGGAACCTCTGTGGAAATGGCTAAGGCTGCTCAACAATTCTGGGTTCTTCTCAGTTGATCCCATATGCTTTATCAACTTGTAAGCTACTGTGGAACAGAGACACCTCACACAGAATGTACTCAACTCTAATTAATCTTCATTATCTGTAGTTTTCATTCTAGAAAAATTACTGTGTGGCAGGACCTTCTTTCCCCATTTCAATGACTGATTCATTCATTTTTGTGACTGCTTTTATTTACTTATACACCATATATCTTATGTTTGTTTGTTTGTTTTATTAGAGGAATTCTTGCTTTGCAGCTTTATTGACAACCTTGTAGCTGAGGCTGGCCTCAAATCTGCAGCAATCCTCATGCCTCTGGCTCCTAGGTACCAGGATGCTATGAGCCACCCCACCTAGATTATTGAGCCTTTGACACCAGTTATGTGCTGAATATTTCCACAAACACATTACCAAGAGGGGGAGGTTTTATTTTCAGAACTGCAGATGTGTATAAGAATTCTCATGTTTCCCCCAACATCCTATCGACTCAGTTTTTCAGTATTTTCCGGAGGAAAGTTCTGTTTCATTCCTCCACAGAAGTTTTGTCTTACTGGGTGATAAAATGCCTGACTGTCCAAGTTTAAGGTGACGGCAGCAAGCTAATATAGGAAATGTTTCACCTTGGAGATTCAGTGGAAAATGCATGTGGTGAGGAAAAGGAACCTGGGTAGCATGGGTTTGGCCTTTCTGACAAATCCAAGGTTTGATATCAATCACGATTCTCCAGCACCCACGTGGTGGCTCAAAATCATCTGTAACTTTTCTTCTGATTTCCAAGGGCCAAAAGACTCCAGGAAACTGTAGCTTGCATAAAAGGCCCATCTTCTGGCTTTGACATTTCCTAGTGCTTGAGGTAACGATTCCTGTGGCGACAGTTGTGCAAGCGTCCATCCCAGCACATGTGAGAGATGACATGGAGGAGTGGAAACAGGGGCTGAGGACCTTCGCTGCTTTGCTCAGAGAGGTCAGTCAGCCTTTAGAGTCTGCAACTGTGTTACTCATTGTGATGGGCAGCCTTCACCTCTTCTGGACTCCCACACAAGCCCAGAGAGCAGGAAACGGCAGTGGTTTCCTGTGGTCAGGTGAAGTAGATCGTTAGCTTGTCGTAAGTAGTGTATTGGTGACTAGACTATGTATTTTGTTCCTTTTATTATGCATCTTTCCTTCTCTACTCTCTTGTTGAAGCACTTAGGTAAAGTAGACCTCTTAGGTATCCAAAGCTGGGTACCTTCCTCTGTGCATCTTGCGATAGGCCTCAGTTTATGATAAGTACCAATATCACTAAAGAAAACAAGGATGGAATGCAGACTAGCCGCTAGGTCAATACTCATGCCATTTACTTGCACAAGACGGTGCCCTCATCTTTCTGAATTGATGCAAGAAAGCAGAGACATTTGCTGACGGCCTGCACTCCCAGCTGGCTAAATGGAAGAAGAGCCTGAGCTGAGACTGGATGGAGTTGGACAGAAGGAGAGAGGAAGAGAGAGGCCAGTGCTGTTGTTGGGTGTGGTTATGCTTGTTAGTGAAGGACCCCTTGGGAGGAGAGTGGGAAGGGACTGGAAAATTGTACTGCCAAGAATAATGGGCACTTTGTGAGACATCTGAATTATGTGAATGGATGTCTCTTCCCATTGCTGTCTACATCTGTGTAGTACTGTATCTTGCACATAAAGAAATGCCTTCAAATGGCACTAGAAAAGGGTATTGAGACTTGTTAGACAGATGTGGGATTGGTTTTCAGCTCTACCACCCACTAGCTTTGCATCAGGAGCAAGGTATTTGATATTAAGCCCCAGTCTCTACACATAACCCATGGGGAGAACAGAGGACTCTCTAGAGTCCTCTGAGAAGGCAAATGAGAAACCTTTCTTGGTGCCTAACAAGAGAGCAGACATCCAAACATTGTTAGCTGCCTTTGTTTTCCCTTAATAACTACAAAAACTAGCCCCTAGCAAACCACATCTGGGAGGATAAGAACTTCTAAAAACCAGAATAATTTCAAGAATGACCCCTCTTAGTTCTTAGTCTCTCTCTCTCTCTCTCTCTCTCTCTCTCTCTCTCTCTCTCTCTCTCTCTCTCTCTCTCTCTCCCTCCCTCCCCCCCTCTCTCTCCCACCCTCCCTCCCTCCCTCTCTCCTCTCTCCCACCTCTCCATCCTCTTGCTTCCTCCCTCCTTCCTGCCCTTTCTTCCAAACCCCAAAGTTCCAAAATAAAATACACTGGGTAAAGTTTCTGTAGTTTGGAATTTTACAGTGCCTGCATGCCAGAGCTTCACATAAAGTGCCTGGATTTTGCTCTTGGGGAATCAGTGTCTCTAAGTTGCAAGTAAAATGTGAAGAGTTTTCTTCTCCTGGAGCCATGGAAGGATGGCTGATGTGGGATGCCAGACAGATAATTGGACTGCACAGACAATAGCTATTATTACAATTGCAAACCCATGATGACTGGCAGTTGCTGAGCCACTCCATACCCTCTAGGAAGATATTGACAGCATCACTTCTAAGCTGAACATCTTCAGGAGCAAACAAGGGGACAATGACTTCATCCCCAAAGTAAAGAAAATGGTTTGCTTGCTTTAATTTAGCCCTACTTAACCTTCTTGGCTAACCCATAACACAACCCATTCTACAATGTGGAAGTGCCCTCCCCATTTCTTTAAGGGTAAAAGAAAAAAATGGCCAACCAGTGGAGCAAAACCTGGCCCCTGATGTTTGCAGGTGTATTTTTCTTGGGAAGTGAGATCGCTAGAGAAACAAAAGATTTGGTTTGCTTGGCTTGGCAAGTGAAAAATGCAATCTTAGGGGAAGACTTTATTTAGAAACTTTATTTTTCCCTGCTAACTTGAATAGTTTATGGAGGGGGAAAGAAGTATAAATGGTTCATAAGTTCGCAATTGTTTTTGTTTTAAAAACAGAACACAGAGTCCCCACCCAAGCAGATTCCACTATAGATTTATTCTGTCCCCAACAAAGCTTCACAAAGAGAAGGTTGGGCCAGTTACTGCTAAATGTGGGAGTGTCCCTCGCCTGCCTCCTTGGTCACTCCTCTCATTCAGATTTTCAGGGGCTGCTCTCTGGGTTGTCTCCTGGCTGTCTTTATACATGACCACTGTTCCTTTTCAATATACTTTTCTAGAAATCTCCATGTCATTGAGTTTTGTTTTTCCCTCCGTTCTTTTGCTTCTTTTCTTTCTCTTCACAAAAAACATTTGTATTGACTCTTTGGGAATTTCACCTCATACACCCTGATCACACTCACTTCCAAGTCTTTCCATTTCTGCCTCCCTACCATTCTGAGGCTCCCCCCCCCCCAGACAAGTCCAATTTGTGCTATTTGTATACTTACTAGAACACCCCCTGAAGAAAACGGAATCTTTAACCATTTGCACCCCTGGCAGAAGCCATCAACTGTGGAGAGTTACACTTCAGCATCCCTATCACAATTATTAAGAATTCCTTTGATGTCCTCCCATTTGGGATATTACTTTGGGTCTGGGTGAGCTGTGGGGATAGGAGTTATCACAGATGCTCTCCATGTCCCTCTTTCTCAACTGTGAGTCTCTTAACCCACCAGCATTTAGCTTCTGCTCCGTCCATGCAATGAAATTGAGTTCACTGAGGTGGCCAGTAATTCCAAAGTTCAGAAGAGACTTCAGTCTTTACATGATATCTTTCGGCAATTTGGTATCTTCTTTAAAGATTCATTATTGTTATTTATGTATGCTCTCTCCTCTCCTCTCTCTCTCTCTCTCTCTCTCTCTCTCTCTCTCTCTCTCTCTCTCTCTCTCTCTCCCTCCATCCCTCCCTCCCTCTCTGTGTGAGTGTGTGTGTGTGTGTGTGTGTGAGAGAGAGAGAGAGAGAGAGAGAAAGAGAGAGAGAGAGAGAGAGGTGTACAAGTGCTTAAGGAGGACAGAAGATGGTACCAGATTGGCTGTAACTGGAGATACAGGCTGTTGTGAGCCACCCAACACAGGTGCTAAGAACTTAACCTCAGTCCTCCCTCAGCAAGGGCAGCAAGTGCTCTTCACCACTGAGCCATCCCACTACCCCAGGTCAACATACTCACCCTGATAGCTTTGTTCTGCTTCTTCTCCCACAAAAGCTGCCCAGCCCCTTAAGCTCTTTTGCTGTTTCCCTCCCACAACTGGAGAGTGTGTTTTTTTGATCTTGCCATGAGATTTCATACACATTTACACCTCAATATATCCTTGTACCCACGTGGCCACCCAGAGAATGTTTCCAGTCCCCCTATTTCATGTTTCTACTTCCCTAAATGACAGGTTGTCCCTTGCACCTCACAGGAGTCTCTGCCTTTAACATGCCCCAGACAGAACACACTGCACTCTCTCCAGAGCTTCCTCCTTCCTGTATTCCTATGCATAGAGTGGCTGTTGTGTTGCTTAGGCTTAAAATCCTTATTTGTGATTTTTTTTTTTATCACTGCATTTGGATCCAGTCACTGACCACTTCCTACTCTGTGCCTCGTTATTTGAACCCCTTCTTCCTTGTTGTTCTTGCTCCAATCTTAGTTTATGCTCTAGATATTTACCATGTAGGATTTCTGGGATGAGACATTTTCTCTATCGCTCTCTATCTTTTCTTGAACCCATTTCCTACCCCATATAATGTCATCCTCTATTGACACATTTCAGCATGTTTCTCTACTTCACAAAAGTGGGAGAAGTAGAACAAATATAATCTGGATTAAAAATCTTTAATACCTAAAAATGGCAAGCCCAGAATTTTTTAAAAATCGAGATTCATGTATTGTATTTTATATGTATCTATTTTATATTACATGTATGACTATTTTCATATATATATATACTATATACAACTATATACTCCTATATACAATATGCTATATGCTGTACGTACCTACTTACGACATACTACGCTATGTACTACGACATATGATGTACTACGTACTACTACGTATGTGCTCATGGAGGTCAGAAAATGGTGTTGAATCCTCTGGAAACCGAGGTAACAGATAACTGTAAGCTACCATGTGCATTATGAGAACTGAAATCAAGTCCTCTAAAAAGCAGATAATGCTCTTAACTGCTGAGCCATTTCTCCAGCCTTGAAGCTCATGGCTCTTACTTACTGCTCTGCCTTATTGTCCTACACCCACAGCCTCTCATATCACATAAACCTCATTTCTGAGATGAAACTCCTTTTAGCACCCCACCTTCAACAGGGAAATGTCCATCCCCTTCAGCTGGTGAACTGCTCATTTCAAATGTTCCCTCAGCTGTTGGTTCCACAGAGAAAGACAGAGACACACAGCACCCCCTCCCAGTTCCACTGCAATTTTCTCTCTTCCAACCCCTGGCCCCTGCTGGATGATTACTGCATTAAATTGATTACATACACAGCTCCCACCTACGATCATTACACTCTTAAAATGAGGGACTGTGTCTGGTATTTTATGTCTCCAGCACTTGACCGCAGTGCTTGCCGCGTGGGAGTCGGTGAGTTGGGAGGGATGAGGGATGCATTCCATACCATTGCAGCACATATAATCTTTGGTTAGAATTATTTAAAAAGAAAACCAGTACTCCTGTAACATTCTGGTTCCTCGGTCTTCACTCTGTCCCTCTTGGAATAATCTCCTCTGGTGGCTCGTTCATTATCTAATTATGCAAATCACTGCCTTGTGGTCCTTTCACTAATCCTTTCATTTGGCTTTATTTAGACAGCAGACCAGAGCTCTGTATCACACAGTACCAAGACATTGGGATGGGAAATATTACTGTATAAATAAAAAGAGGCAGTTATTTAGAAGTACTCTGCATGCAGATGGAGTCAGGCTGCCTCAGGCCTGATTTTTGCTTTGGGTACATTTCCCACAGTGGCTACTCTGCAGCCTCCAGCTTTCTTGGGCTGGCAAACAGATGGCATGTAGAAAATACTTCCAGAAGTCTGAGCACATCTACTACTGTCCCAGAAGTTCTGAGACAAATGGGTTGAACAAGACTTTTTTCCCAGAAGAGATAGGGAAGCATCAGTGTTTCACTTCTGTAGCAAGTATCTATTTTGTATGGGAGAAAACCTTCCAGGCAGCCAACATGGGGCATCTAAACCAGGCATGCCTGTCCCATGCTGTGGTTCCAGGGTTCCCGGGCCAGCCCTGTAGAAGACATATGACAGTTGAGATGATAAGTTGACATATTATACAAGTCCTTCTGAGAACAGGGATGCACACTGAGTCTGAGACAGAGAGCTATCCCATGCCCAGTGATAAGCCTAGCTCAGTCTGGGGTAGCTTTGTCTCTTGGCAAGGAAGTATTCCAGACTTAGAGCCTACTCTAGTGTCATGAGAGGTAGATCCAAGCCTCCCTGTGCAATGCTACTGTTCTCAGCAGTAGCCTTCATCCATCTTTCCTGTGAGCCTAGTCTTCAGGGTATATTTCTTTTTCTAACCTCTTGAACTCATTCCTGATTGTATTGAGTTAATTAGTAACATCACTTACAAATCAATCGCTATATTACTATTCCTACCTGTCTGTATGATGGGTTTCGGTTTTCTTTTCACTACTTGAAAAGTGTAGAGTTTGCATTAACACAGAAAGTAAGTTGGAGAGAGAACTTCCTTTATTCATTGCTTTAATTGAATTAATTTCAGCTTTCTCTTCAGTTTAGATAAACCAAACTTCATATCACTGAAAACCAGCTACACTGCCCCTGGGGGTGCCAAGAGTACCTCTTGGCTATAAGCAGCAAAGCTGAGACACTGATTCAAGGACTCAGTGATGAATATAGTCTACATCACTATCCTTAAGTGACCTTGGGAACTGAAAAATATAATATAGCTGCCATGTTAAGTAACCCATAGAGAGACAGCTATAGAGAGGAAAACTCTTGCGACAGACCTGTCATTTAAGAATGATCTACGAAAACAAGAAGGGAAGGATTTTTTTCCCAACATGAGTCTACCCAAGAGTTGGAACGTGTTTGCTGTGTGTGTGCACACACATGTGTGGTGTTATTCTTCTGGGGTTGTTTACCTCATTGTCTTGAGACAGGGTCTCTCACCAAGCCATGGGCTCATGTGTCTGGCTTTGCTTGCTAGTTACCCTGTCTTGGGTCTCCCTGCTCTGTGATTACTGGTAAGCACCACCACACCTGACATTGTTCTATTATTTCTCTTTGATGTCATTGTTTTTGCACTTGTTTAAGTTCTGATAACTTCATGCATGAGTGTTATATTTTTATATTTACATTATTTCGCCTTGCCCTCTCCTCATTCCAACTCCTGGGTCTCATGCTCCTATGGCCTCTCAAATTTGACTGAGCTACCTCTCCTGAACCGGTTTTGTTCCTTGACAGAGTTAGTATCTTGTCAGACAGTATAACTTTTGGCATCTTTAGCAGAAGCCTCTGGAATCCCTAAATAAAAAAAGATTGCGAAGAGATATATTTTTCTGTGTTGGTTGGGGTAAAAGTAGAATTTGATTAAAGAATGTGTCAGGCAGCCGTCTTTACCTGCTGCCCACATGCATAGATGAGGCAAATCTGACTTATCTTCTTTTCAGTTCTGATTCTGTAGTTGGTTGGCTCTCCTTTCCCCCCTTAAGCTAGAGAATTTGTTCCAGTTTAAACACTTCCTCTAAATATGCCCATATAGGTGCTCTTCTGTTCCATAGGAAAGAAGACTCCTCTATTATTCCATTGCCAATAGAGGCAAAGTGCTTCTACTGGTGTCAAAAGCCAGTATGAGAGAGGAGGCAGGGACAGACTCATTGAAAATAAGCAAGGTGGGGGAAAGAAAGGAGTAGGTTGACCACCGTTCCTTTTCTCAACAGAATGTCAAAGGCAGATGATTTTCCTGCCTGCTGTGGCAGGAGTGTTTAACTTCAGCTTGCAAATACCTTAGGAAACCAAGAGAGGAGAAAGGCTCAAGAATAATCCCAGATAAGGGTGTAGAAGGCTGAGCAACATGAACCCGTTGCACTTCCAGGATAGTGAACCCATGTTAAGCTTCTCCTGCTCTTCTCAGAGCCCTGAGAACCCGTGGCAACAGGGAAAACCACTGGCAAAGTCTTCAGGAAACTGATTTTATTGTAACATAACTCACACCCATCCAGCCCTTCTGAAGGACGAAATGGTTGGACAATGATCACAAAGAGGGCAGGGATTTGTGGGGTGCAGGTGTGCGGAAGGGCTGTAGTCTGTCTGTAGTGATTTCCAGCTGTCAACACACAGTAGCACCCTGGGACTGGCCTTGAGTCCACTCTCTTCTTTGCTCCTTTACTGCCCCCTCCCTGCTATTCTCTGCCTTCTGGCTGTATTGCGCTCTGAAGATCCCCTTGTAGATCTCCAACTCATGTCCCTGGATCCCCAAGTCAACCCTTAAAAAAGTAAGTTTAAAAATATCTGCATACCCAGTACAGGGGAATGCCAGGGCCAAAAAGTGGGAATGGGTAGGTAGGGGAGTGGGGGGGAGGGTATGGGGGACTTTTGGGATAGCATTGGAAATGTAAATGAGGAAAATACCTAATAAAAATACAAAAAAATCTGCATATTTTAGATCATTATCATAGGCAATGGAACCAAAATTTTCAGCATTCAATGGTGTCCATAAAGAGGCATGACTAATAAATTTTTACTTATTTTTGACAAAGAGTCTAAGTGAATGGTCCATTAGCACGTTTTTAAAATGCCAATTTTAAACTATAAACAGATTCACTGTGTGTTCTGGAAAATACTTGAGTTAGAGAAGAACTTCCCTACTGTTTTCCTCTTGGATATTGGCAAAGAACACTAGCAGCTTAGTCCTGAGAGGAGACTCGTGTGGATGAGTTTTCATTACACTGTGCAATGTCCAGGACCATGGGGGACTGAGAAGGTGGTGCTCAGAAACTTTACAGACAGGTCCCAGACTCAAATGTGGCTCCATGAACCAGTGAACTCTCAGAGAAGGGTGTGTGATCACCACATGTGTAATTCTATGAAGGTATAACTCTTGTGTTAGATCTGAGTAAGAGGTTCATTCTAAAGCAGAGAGCTTCAGAGAGGAACTGGATCAAATCACTTTCTCGTAATACAGATTTGCCACAAAGCACTACCAACTGGAAATGAGAGCACTTGTGGAGGAGGCCACCGTATCTTTAAATGTGTTTTCTGCCTGGAGTTACAGTTCTGAAACATTCATTCATGGGGTTCTGGTGACCCTTACGTTATTATCAGGTACAGTGCATTCTGTGGAGTTATTTTTGTTATGATGTAAAAGTTCTGAGATGTCCTTCGGTATTGACAGTTGATTTTATGAAGGTCTGTGTCATGAACATTAGTACAGTGGCAGAATGGGAAATGTGTGTGTGTTTGTGTGTAGGTGTGTGTGTGTGTAGGTGTGTATGTGTAGGTGTGCATATTTATATGTGCATGCCTGGAGATGTGTGTGTAGGTATATCCTGGTGCTAGAGGCAAGAGGGTGTCAGATTCCCTAGAATTAGACTTACAGGCAATTGTAAACCACTACCACTTAGGCATTGGGAACTGAACCTGGGCCGTCTATAAAGACAGCAGTTGCTCTGAACTGTGAGCCATCTCTCCAGCCCCACAATCTCTATTTTTAAAGAGAAAACTGTCAGGAGGTAAATGACCTAAGGTCTTCTCTCAAATAAAGCTAAAATGCATATGTTTTACCGCCAACCTGGAGCCTGCTCTGTGGATCAACACTTGAAGATTGACCTGTCTGAGATAGTAACAGTGTGGACAGTCTGACTTCTGAGATCCAACTCTGAAGAAATCATAAGTACTCACAAACATGAACCCAGCTATTGACCAAGCTCTCATCAGGTGCTGAGAGGGAATCAGAAGAAGAAGATAATTGTTTTAGTTTGAGTCGGAGTCTCAGGTATTCCAGGCTGGCCCTTGAACTTAGCATAGCTGAGGATAACCTTGAACGTCTGATGTTCCCATCATCTCCTGAGCATTGTGGTTACAGCCTGGCTATCGTGCTCAGTCCTGGGGACTGAATCCAGAGCTTCATGCATGCTACAAAAGCTCTCTACATCTCAGATCATAGAAAGATAAATTTTGATAATAGATTGAGGTTCATTTTTGGTTTTACCTATAGAAATATAGGGAGCAAAAGAATTCACCACCCCACTCTGTAAGGAAATCTATCCACCTCAGTTTCTCAGCTAATGATACCAAGGACCACCCAGGTGAAGGCTACAAACACACTTCATCATTTGTACCCATTTCTTCTCCACAATGATATCTAGATTAAGGTGACAGTGGAGATACCAGATGCCAAAAAAAAAGAAAGAAAGAAAAAGAAAATCCTATTTACTCTGTTTCCAGCATTGATAATGTCATAGATGAAGCTGAGTGATGAACATAATGAAGTGTTCACATTTGGTTACAATCATTTCAGCTGTCTCTGCCACTGCCCAGCCCACTGGTCCTGATGCTGAGAGACCCTTCCTCAGAGATAGCAGAGACCGAGACACCCCTCTTTTATTTGCCCTTCACTCTGACTATAAATAGCCGGAAGGCAGTGGGGACAAAGCCACATCCATGGTTCCTCTCCCAGACCTGGCTGATGCAGTTTGACCCCAGTGAGTGTACCCTGGCTGCCCTTTCTCTTGGAATGAGGTCTTTCCTGAGCAGCCCCTCCCCCTCAGCTCCTTGTGTTCTTTTCCCAAATGTGTTCTTTGATTTTTCTCACGCACAGAGTCCTAGGATGGACACCGAGGAAGGTCTGTCTGGGGCCCTGACCCTGAGAGCCTACACCCAACTGCTCTCACTCACAGGAAGAAGTCTGTCCTCTGCCGGCTGTCCAGCCACATACGACCATTAGGGGCTGGCCAAGCCCAGCTGCAGGAAGACTATCACTTTCCTAAACAAACACCACTGTTGGGAAGAGCAATAGGCTCCCTGAAACAGCAAAGAGCTCTGGCCTGGGAAGCAAAACATCTGGGCTGTCAGCCCCTTGAGTCCTTTTATCTCCCTGGATGTCAGCCTCCCTCACTTGCTGACACATACTGCTCACCAGGGTCCACAGGTGGCTCTAGTCTGTCTGCTTCCTCACAGGACTCTAATCTATCTATTTACTTGTTTACTTACTTTAAAGTTGCATCTATTTTTATGTGTCTAAGTATGTATCTGCATGTGTGTGTGTGTGTGTGTGTGTGTGTGTGTGTGTGTGTGTATACTGTGTGCATGACTGCTAACCAAGCAGGTAAGAAGACAACATAGGACCTCCTGGAACTGGAATTACAGCTGGTTATGACCCACCACCCTGCGGCTCCTGCAAACTGAATCAGGTTCTTTGGAGGAGCTCTGAGTGCTCCTACCTTGAGCACCCCTAGCCCACAATTTACTTCATGAATGACACACTGCATTTCTGCTGAGTGATTTGTGTGATTCACCGCAAATTACTGATAAAAGTCCAAAGGTAGTACATTATCAAATATGCAATAAAGGGATAGATTCCATTCCCTTTAAGGAAAAAAAAAATAGAGTTGGTCTCTGTTAACATTTGCATATAAATTCTCTCTTCCTGAGGACTTCCCTGCCAAAAGCATGGTCCTTTGAGCAAGCAACAACCAGAGGAAGGGCTGTGGGGAAATAGGTAGATTCCTAGAAGTCTTCCATGCAAGGTTTCCTCTGCTGATGATCCAAAATGTGAGGAGTGTGCTGAGGAGAGGTGTGACCAAAAGGCATAGCCTTGTTTGGAGATATGAGGAGGTATTCTGTAAAAATATATCAACTCTGTCCTGACATCTGTGTCTAAGTCTCTTCTCTACTTTCAGTCTCCCATGAGGTGAGCATCCCTGCACCACCATATGTCTCTCCCCACCCTCATTCCCATGATGCTCAGCTTCACTTCAGACCCTCAGAAATCGAACCAGCTATAAGCCAAGATAAATCTTGCTCCTTTTAGGTCATATTCTCATATTACTTGCCATGGTGACAGAAAGACAGCTTTCCTTTTGTCCCACGTGGACAACAGCAATGGCTTTGCCTTGTCCTTATCTTCCACGAAGAGAAGGGGTCACCTTGCAGCTGCCCTTATTTTTTATTCCAGTGCCTGGTCTTTTTCTGAAGCAGATCATCATGGGAGAATCGTTGCAAGTGAGCAGTATCTCCCATCTAGCCCCTCCAATATCACAGCCTCTGCATGCTGATAGGCAAGACCCTGATCATGTAGGTTGATTATATCTTGCTGTTGGTGAGATCTGATGCTCTTTATACAGCAAACTCTTTAAACTACAGACCCTCACAACACCCCTCCAATACCTCCTTGTTGCTTTTCTTCAAAACCTCTTAGGCGAATGGTATGCTCCATCAAAGGCAGCTTTCTAGCTTATAGCAAAAACCCAAATCTTCTGTGACCTAATTAAGCTGAGACTTAATTGGCTTTCTTTACAGCATGCCCCGTTGCCTCATGGTAAGGTGCCTCCTCTGTGGCACTTTATTCTCTGTAACCCTCACCCGGGATAAAAGCTTGGCTTTGCTTTTATTTCATCTCCACCTGCCTTCTTCCTTTAGACCACCCTCTAGAAGCACAGGAAGCATTTCCATTTGCCCATTGCTGTTCCCCTGAGGGTCTAGCAGGCCGATTGTCACACTGCAGACATCCAATAAGCTGTCAGCAATGGCAGAATGAAATTCCTGAAAACCCACAGCTATGTAACGCACGGGATAGATCGTTCCTATGCCTTGCCTTTTACAGTAAACTTAGTTATTTGCAAGCAAGGGTGATGTCTCTTCACGTTCGGAACCCCATAGAAAATATCGTATATATTGATAAAAGTTATGGCTACGTTATCAACCAGCAAGGCAATTTTAGATGACAGAAAGGAAGAGGAAAAGAAAATGATAGCAAGGGAGTAGAGAATCGCTGAAATGATGTTCACATTCTGACTTCAGGAAACCGGATGAGACCTGTTCAGGATACTTTCCTACGGACAGTTTATAGGAGTTTGGGGTTTTGTGAGTAACCTGCCATCATTTGATGCTGGATATCACACCTCAGTGGGAGGAGGCAAAGTAAAAGCAGAGACTTAGAGAGGTCACTGAGCTACTAACGGGGCATGAGAGTCAAACCAAGGATTTCTAATTTCATATGAACACACTGCCCGCACTGATGTAGACCAGAAGTCAGTTCCTTCAGTCTCTTGTTCTGTTCTCACCCTGGGGATAGTTAAGTAGAGCATGCCAGGTTTTGCAGACAACGATTCTAAAGGGGAAATCGTTGTCTCTTGGAAGTCTTCTCCACAGAATCGGTCCAAACCAAACCTCACCCCTTTTGCTCAAATGGAGTTCTTCTTCCTTCCTTTCCTCTCATCTTTATCTTGCTTATTTTAAATTGGGGAAAACTACGTGATTTTGGACATGAGATGTTGATCCAGATCAGGAGGGATACAGGATACAGCCTTCTCTGGCGTTCCTCTTTACAGATTGCAGGACGCTGGGTCTCCCTTACACAGGCTGCTCAGATCCGTCTACCCTCTGCAGAGCCAGGCGAGTTATTTTTCCTGGCTTCTCACACGTGGAAGGCTCAGCTGCCGTTTCTCATACCTGAATCCAGTAGGCCATTTTCCTTGGTCCTTGGCAGAGGGTTGGAAAGTTGCTTCCCTTAATGGGCTGAGCTGCAGCCAAGTTCCCAAAGGGTCCTTGCCATTCTTTGAGATGTGTGATAGTTACTCCTCACCCAAAACATCTGGACAGGCTGTGTGAAGAACCCTTCTGAGGGATCATTTGAAATTCGATCATTTTATTTAAAAAAATTGCACTCTTTGAAACAATTTTGATAACTTACTATCCTCCATAATTTAAACACAACAAGCCCTTCCTGGTTGAAGTTTCTTCTGACTAGCAGGTGAAACAAAAACAAAGACCAAGCAAGTGAAAATTAATCTGTATCCAGTGTATTCTAATACATCATAAAGCAAATAAATTCACACAGTTCCTCTGGGGATTTTGCCAGCATGTGTTTACCAAGTTTAGACATCTGTCTTTAACAGCCATGCCCTATACTGCAACCTCAGGAACTTCAAAACAAGTACTTTGTGTGGACTGTAAATAAAAGCAGTAATGATGCCAACACAACACAGAAAGAGAAAATATGGTGACAGAAATGAATTTGGCTGAAGCTCAGGAGTACCAGAAGTTATTCTGGCTAAAAAATCTAGTAAGATAATTTGGATTTTTAGATTGTTAAATACTAGCCCAGATGTTGTTAACAACCACATGGGAATCATGAGATTTGATTTTTTTTTCCACTTTTCTTTTTTCATAGCCAAAAAAATTCCCTCAAAGTTTCAGACATAAAAAATAATTTTGTAAAAAGACACTCTTTGGTAACCATTGTTTCTCTAGTTGGAATAACACCTCCTTTGTCCCTCATCACTGAGAGAATTCTTGTAGCTCAAAAATTAATTTTCCAATGAGAGAAAACCAGTTTCATGTTCAAAGAAGTCAATTTCATTTAGGTATTTTTGCTGGAACATCGTGTCAAAGGTCTTACAGGCTGAGTAGAGCCTGATCTTCACGAGGAGTTAGTTATCTTCCTGGCCATCAATCATCCCGGACAGCTACCAACTCCCCTCTGGAGCACAAACATGCTGGGATTGCCCACTGGCGGAATGACGGCTCTCTTTTGATCTTATCTACATAAAGTCTCTCAAATTTCTCTTTAAAAAAATGATTTATTTCAATATAATTTGTATACCGAACAGTTCGCTCATGCAATGATTTTTAGTATATGGGTTGCTACCATGTTAGTTTTGGGACGTTTTTGAGGAGAAATCTGTACCCTTTATCTAACTTCCCCTGTCCTTTGAAATGTCCCCATCATCAGGTCAAACACTAATCTACCCTCTGTATCTATCTCCTCATTCTAGACTTTTCCACAAAGGGAATCTCATAGCCTGCAGCCTTTCTCTCTCTCTTTTTTAAAAAATATTTTTATTAGATATTTTCCTCAATTACATTTCCAATGCTATCCCAAAAGTCCCCTATAGCCTCCCCCCCACTCCCCTACCTACACACTCCCCCTTTTTGGCCCTGGTGGTCCTCTGTACTGGGGCATATAAAGTTTGCAAGTCCAATGGGCCTCTGTTTCCAGTGATGGCCGACTAGGCCATCTTTTGATACATATGAAGCTAGAGTCAAGAGCTCCGGAGTACTGGTTAGTTCATAATGTTGTTCCACCTATAGGGTTGCAGATCCCTTTAGCTCCTTGGATACTTTCTCTAGCTCCTCCATTGGGGGCCCTGTGATCCATCCAATAGTTGACTGTGAGCATCCACTTCTGTGTTTGCTAGGCCCCGGCATTGTCTCAAAAGAGACAGCTATATCAGGGTCCTTTCAGCAAAATCTTGCTAGTGTATGCAATGGTGTCAGCGTTTGGAAGCTGATTATGGGATGGATCCCCGGATATGGCAGTCTCTAGATGGTCCATCCTTTCGTCACAGCTCCAAACTTTATAACTCCTTCCATGGGTGTTTTGTTCCCAATTCTAAGAAGGGGCAAAGTGTCCACACTTTGGTCTTCGTTCTTCTTGCGTTTCATGCGTTTAGCAAATTGTATCTTATATCTTGGGTATTCTAAGTTTCTGGGCTAATATCCACTTATCAGTGAGTACATATTGTGTAAGTTCCTTTGTGATTGTGTTACCTCACTCAGGATGATGCCCTCCAGGTCCAACCATTTGCCTAGGAATTTCATAAATTCATTCTTTTTAATAGCTGAGTAGTACTCCATTGTGTAAATGTACCACATTTTCTGTATCCATTCCTCTGTTGAGGGGCATCTGGGTTCTTTCCAGATTCTGGCTATTATAAATAAGGCCTGCAGCCTTTCTCTATGCATGTGTTTTTGAACTTGACATGCATGCAAGATTCATCCATATACGCACCATATATGAATACTGAATTCCTATTTAGTGCCATGTAAACATTTAGGTTGCTTCCATCTTTGGCTTTTCTGAGCAATTCTGCAGTAATCTCAAGGGCCATGTTTCTGTTTGGATATCAGTTTTCATTTCTCTTGGGTCTATGTGTAGGAATGAAATGGCTGAGTCATGTGATAATTTAATTGTGTGATTTTCTAAAATGTTAGGCACTTCCACAGTGGCTGAGCTCTCCCATAGCTGTAGCAGACAAGTCCATCAACATCAGAAGCAGCAGTAGTAGTAGCAGCTGTATTAGTATCAACAGCAGCAGCTGTATCAGCAGCAGTATTAGCATCAACAGCAGCAGCAGTAGTATTAGCAGCAGCAGTATTAACAGCAGCAACAACAACGCAGTAGTATTAACAGCTGCTGCTGCCACCATCACCCAGCCCATTGACTACATCAGTGCTGTTTGAAAGTTGCAGTTCTCCATGTGGCTGCTGATGTTCCTTTTCTGACTCCCCCATGCCATCCTTCTCCCAGTGTATACAAAGGAATCCTCTAAGCCAACTTGCTTGCTTTTCTCTAATAGTAGTTGGTGTCCATCATCATTTCATGTGTTTTTTGTTTGTTTGTTTTTTGTCCATTTGTATAAAGTGTCTAGCAAGATGTCTGTTTGGAGGTCTTGATTACTCTTCATTGGGTGGTTGCTCTGTCCATGACTGGGCTGTGGAGCGTTTTCATACCATTAAGACACAAGTGGCTCACTGGACACAAATTTACCTTGTGGGTTACCTTTTCAGTTTTTTATTCTTTTCCACTTAGTTCTTTTCTCTTTTGTTCAGATATTCAAGAGAGCCATGAGACTCGGGAGCTTTCCCACTTTCTTCTCACCATCCATCCAGTCGTTGTTTTCAAAATATATCTTTAAGTGTTTATGTATGTATAGACCATGTTGAGCACATTCCTACTGGTGTCTCTGAGTCCTATCTTTGTCGTCCTCCCTATTAGTTCCCTTTGTCCCTAGAGAATTTCATTTCTATTTTCGTGTCATATTTATACACATGATTTTATGTATCTATGTAAAATCTACACTCCATAAATTAGTGTACTATGAGTGTAAAGATGAGTGTCTAAATAATATTTGTTTTCCTGGGACTGACTTAATTGACTCAATATGATACCTCCAGTTGCATACATTTCCTACCAACAACAGAACTGAATTCTAGTGGCCAAAACGAAATCCTAGTGTGTATATAATCTACATGTTCTTTCTCTACTTCGCTGTGGATGGATGCGTAGGTTGGTTCCATAGGTCAGCTGCTGCTAACAATTCTATCATAAACAATGATGTGCATGTGTCTCTGTGCTCTATTGATCCTACTACTTCACAAAACCCACAACAATGTGGCTTTACCCTCCCCCTTTCCTGCCCTGTGGCTTTTGATACTTTTACAATTAGAGCCAAGCTCTTGTGTGACAGCAGCCTGTACATCCCATTGTTAAATCTGAAGACCTCTCCCTAGGGTCTACTCACTTCCCAAGTCACACTTGGCAATACTTACTCTTATGTCCTATGAAAAAAATCCCTCTTCTCTTCGCTCACATGATGATCTATTCCAGATTTGTCATTCTTATAATCTCCTCTTTTTTTTTTCTTCATTTTAACGTAATGAGTTAAATACTGGCACTCTCCAGAACTTCACCTGTCATGACTTCAGCATGTGTATCCTTCTTAACTTATTTATGTCTATGCCCTTAGCTTTATTGATAATGCCCAACTCAGTCTTCAGCTTCCACCCTTCAACCCTGCTCCTCAGCCCAGAGCTGTGACTTAGTTGCTAAGAGCATCTCTCTCTTAGCCACTCAGAAATGCTGCTAGCCACTCACACAAGCTGTGATGTCTCATCAGCACTGTCAGTTTGACTGGATTTGGAATTACCTAGGTGACATGCAGCTGGGCATGTCTGTAGGGGAGTTTCCAGAGAGGTTTAGCTGAGGAGCCAAGACCCGGCCTGAATATGGGGAGCGCCTTCTCTATGGGCAGGGATCCCAGGCTGAATTAAGAGAAAGCAAGCTGAGCACCAGCATCCATCTTTCTCTGCTTCCTGATTCTGAAATGACTATTTTCCTTCCACCATGTCTTAACCTGCCATGGTACCCTACATCCCTTCTTAAACGTTGAGCTGAAATGCAAACTTTCATTCCTGAGTTGCTTTTGTCAGGGATTTTGCCACAGTGAGAAGGAAAGCAATTAACACACACACACACACACACACACACACACACACACACACCATTGAGGAAATCCAAAATGCCTCTGTAACTCTCACATCATTGAGAGAAAGACTTTTATATCCTTCTCTGAGCAGTTTTCTCCCACATTGGTCTCATGTTGGCCAGTGTGCGCCTCACACACTAACTCTTCCCAGTCTTCCCCTTTCATCTCCTCACAACCACCATCGTGTCAGAAGCTTCATAAACACATGCTAGATCCATTCCATGGCAGATCTAACTTGGTTCTTGTCACCCCCATCTCCCCTGCCAATCTGTGCTTGTCACTTTGACTCACACTCCTTGTCCAAAAAAAGCATGTTATTGTCACCCTCTTCATTAACCATCTTCAGTGACCCCTACTGACTTACTGTGTAAGTTTACATTTCTCTCAGACCCTTGGTTTTTCCTATCTGTATTTCCCTCTATTGTTGTTTGAACTATTGCGTGTTCCCTGAAAGTTCTGTGTTCATTTCTCTATGAGGGTGTATAATGAACTACCTAATCAGCTTCTCCGTGGAGCATCTATTTATGATCTCATACTTACTGTGAGTTGGGTTTCTAGCACATTTTTAGCAGATTCTCCTTTTAGGGTCTCACTAAAATGAAATTTAAGTGCTGGCCAGCGACTTCATCTCACTGAAGCCAAGGCAGAAGCACTCAGCCCTGCTCAGCTTCTATTGCTCTTTGCTCTCCTGTGAATGAGGGAATACTAATGTCTTGCTAGTTGTTGACTGAGGGCCCAGGTTAGTCAGCTTTCCAATTCTTAGCAAAAACTGAAAACAAAAGCAAAAACAAAAACAAAACAAAACAAAACAAACAAACAAAAAAACCCAACCTGTAAGGATAAAAGATTGATGTTAGTTCCTGGTTGCAAAGGTTTCCATTATGATGAGCTGACCCTGATGCCTTAGGCCCAAGTAGTGGGTTTGGCCTAATGTTGCTTATATTATTATTTTTTTAAAAAAAAGTATTTATTTTTATTTATATGAGTACACCATAGCTGTCTTTAGACACACCAGAAGAGGGCATCAGATCCCATTACAGGTGGTTGTGAGCCACTATGTGCTTGCTGTGAATTGAACTCAGAACCTCTAGAAGAATAGTCAGTCCTCTTAACTGCTGAGTTAATTTTGGCCACCAAAACTGCTTACTTGAGTGTCTGCCCATAAGACACTGAGGGACCTACCCCACCCCACCCCCAGTTGGCTCTGATTTGTAAATAAAGATGCCAGCAGCCAATGATTGGACTGGGCAAACAGAGCAGGACTTTAGAATTCAAGTACTTGGGACAGAGAGGAAGAAGGAAGAAGGAGAAGGAGAGGGAAGATACCATGCCTGAGAAGAGTGGAGGACAGGGAGGCATAGCCTACATATGAAGAAGCTGAGAGAGCACAGCCCATTTGGGCAGCCTTCTGGGTCCAGAGCAGACAAGATAGAATATAGAATTTAGTAAGTAATAACTCGCGATTATCAGCAGGAATGGATTAACTGCATGGAGGCCCAGCGATTGCGCTGTTTAAGCACATCAAAATCTAAAGGCCCAATCTCTCTCTCTCCCTTCTCTCTCTCTCTCTCTCTCTCTCTCTCTCTCTCTCTCTCTCTCTCTCTCTCTCTTTCTTTCTCTCTCTCTCTCTCTCTCTCTCTCTCTCTCTCTGTGTGTGTGTGTGTGTGTGTGTGTGTGTGTGCGCGCGCGCGCACACGCGCGGTATCCCACCCAATAGATGACTGTGAAGGGGTCTGGAGCCCTATAGGTAGAACAACAATATGAACTAACCAGTACCCCCTGAGCTCGTGTCTCTAACTGCATATGTAGCAGAAGATGGCCTAGTTGGCCATCATTGGGAAGAGAGGCCCCTTGGTCTTGCAAACTTTATATGCCTCAGTACAGGGGAACGCCAGGGCCAAGAAGTGGGAGTGGGTGGGTAGGGAAGTAGGGCAGGGAAGGGTATAGGGGACTTTCAGTATAGCATTTGAAATGTAAATGAAGAAAATATCTATTAAAATTTTTTTAAAAATTATTTACATAGAATTATGTGGCAGATAGGCATTAAAAAAAATTAATTGCTACAGGCCCACATGGCAACTGAATATCTTACATAAAGGCCAGAATACAAAAGGTTGAAAGAGAAAAGAGCTGAGGCTCTAAATCTTCCATTGGGGGATCTCCATGTTCAGATCATGGGGACTGTTGCTATGGAGTCTGAAGTTCTGAGAGCGTCAGTGTCAGGACTGTTGCTTCTCATGAATGATTGCAGACAACTGATGTGGATCCATAAACACCTTAGCTAAAAATGGTAGGACGAGGGCAGAGCTTGATGAAAATGGGTTTTGACTGGCTGTCAGACTCCAGTGATCTAAATAAACAAGTCTCATAAGGCCTTGCCTTGTAAAGTTTTTGTCTAACTCTCAATGTCACAAAGTAGGGACCAAGTTTTCAAAACAAGAGATTTTCAATACTAGACCCAAACTATAGAAAGGCTACTCTCAAAAGGCAGCGCCTCTGGCACCGTGTGGTGCCAGGTAGGACGAGGGATTCAGGCAGCTCACCAGTCTTCATTTAGTGCCCTCATGCACATCTCAATGCCCGCACGCACTCTCAATAGCTTTGGATTAAGGTTGCATGGCTAGGTCAAAGCCTCCCAAGATGCTTGGCTTCCTGTTTCCTCTACTCCTCCTTTATCAGCCCGAAAAGCCCCTTGATGTTTCTGGAGGTCAGTCTGAAATATTGCTTACCCAGGAAACCTTCAACACAACAGCACTTCCCTTCTGTCAATTCCCACGTCAGTCTCTAGTTGGTCCTGTTTGCTTTCCTAAACAGTGTAATTTGAGAGTACTGGATACTTTCCACTGGTCTTTTCTTGCTCCAATCCGGGCTTGTATGAAGTTCATTAGTTAAGTCTTTCCTAAGAATGAGTGCATCCTCTCTATTGTGCCATAAGGCCATGATAAAGTCACGGAATTTGGAAGTGCACAGGTCTTCAGACTCCATAGCAACAGTCCCCATGGTAATGGTCCCAGAGCTTCAGACTCCATAGCAACAGTCCCTATACCAAGGCTCTAAGAGCTTCATAATCCATAGCAAGAGTCCTCACACTGATTCTCTCAGAACTTCAGACCCCATAGCAAGAGTCCTCACGCTGGTACTCTCAGAACTTCAGATTCCATAGCAACAGTCCCCATACTGATGCTCTCAGGGATTCAGACTCCATAACACAGTCACTACACTTAGGCTCTCCTTTGTTCATTTGCTCGATGTTGCTTGCTTCCTCTTCCCTTTTGTATTGTGCTCCTGAGACAGCACTGTTTCTGGAGAACCTGGTGTAGTGGCTATTCCTGGTTGTCAACTTGACAATATTTGGAATGAACTACAATCCGGAATTGGAAGGCTCACCAGTGACCCTTATCTGGAGGCTTGGAGATCCTTATCTGGATCTTGGTTTGAAGATCTTGAGCCATAGTGGCTATGGATTCCAGAAGATTGAATCTCCGAGTTTAAGGAAAACACCTTTAATCTGGGCTATGCCTTTCATCTGGGATTAAAGGTGTGGCGGAACACACCTTTAATCTGGGCTACACCTTCTGCTGGAGACAATATAAGGACATTGGAAGAAGGGAGTCTAGCGCGAGCTCTTGCTCCTTCGTCTGCTTGCTGCGTGAGACTGAGTAACTGCTAGATCCTTGGACTTCCATTCACAGCTGCGACTGAACAATTGTTGGGAATTGGGCTGCCGACTGTAAGTCATCAATAAATTCCTTTACTATCTAGAGACTATCCATAAGTTCTGTGACTCTAGAGAACCCTGACTAATACACCTGGTCTTAGACCAGCTTCTCTTGAATGATTGCAGCCAAGCTGCTGTGGAAACACCTTAGGTAAAAACGGTAGGACAGAGGGCAGAGCTTGAGGACAATGGGTTTTGATTGACTGTCAGAGAGTCCCTTTTATGACTCTAATGCATGATCTTTGGCACAGAAACTGCAAAATCAATTTTGAGTGTTTTTATAGGCGTTCTTCCAGGGACTTGGGAACCAGCTAGCAGAGTTTGCCAAGTAGGTGATCAGAGAATAAATGGGGCTCAGCTTTACATTTACAAGGCCAACCATTTTGGAAGGTAAACTTTCCTCCGAAGAACCTGAAATTTGAGGGAATTTGTCCATCTCCTCCTCTTTTGCCTTCTACTTATGCAATGATTAGCAAATGAAGGCATTTAAAATTGACCTCAACAACAGCAACAACAAAACTTGAAGTAGAATAAATAAGCTAAAAACAATTCACTTTCTTTTGCCCCTTTGTTGATTGGCTGTCTCAAATGGAGAGATAAAATCAAAAGTGCCGTAGAGCAGTGCCAACCCCAGAAAAGAAAAGGCACCAAAATGACCCACAGAGGAAGCAGCAGTGAATTCTGAGCTCAATTCTGTAGCCCGAGGCACACCTTGGCATTTAGCCAGGTGCCTGCAGGTCGCACTTAACTTGCACATATATTTATATAAGATTCTAGATTGTGAGCAGACGTGCACAACCTTGGCACTCATTTGCATGATTAATGAAAACAATTTTTCTGTTTCACTAGTTATGAATCCATCCCAATATGCAGCCCTGGCCCCATCTTATTTCTACACAGGAGGCACCTCTGAAAATACAGACTCAACCCTTTAGTAGAAATATACCAGAAAAATCTCAGGGCTTGTCTTCTGCTGTTCCTATTTCTGCGTTTACTGTAAAACACACTTCTCAAGCAATCTGAATGAGATACAAACTGAACGGAACAGTTCATTTCACTCCTGATGCAGGGAAGTGTGACCTTATGTGTGTAAATACAGACCCTTAGTGTAACAACATTCTAGTATCACAGCCTCTCAAAGATGTATTGAATGGGATCTTCCACAGAAATAGCAGTGACATCTATGCAGAATAAGACTTGAATAACGTATCCAATAAGAAAGCAAAACCTTTTACATTTCACCAGTGCCCAGGAATACATAGAGTATAAGTAACATAGTAACATATGGTATAATATAATATAATATATAATATAATCAAGCATTATAGAGTGAGGAAGGTCTAATATAGCATGTAAAATAGACTATTCTCCTCTTGCAAAGACAGGGAGATTGGTAAAAACTTGATTCATCTCAGTAGCCTAGCAAAGAAGCAGCAGACTACAGAGTAAAGAGAGGTGTGATAACTCTCCCCAGGAAGAATGTGTCTTTTGATATTGGGTGTACCTCTGAAGTCTGAAACAAAATTAGATATGATTTTATACTAAAAAGAAAAAAGAGTTGATGGTAACCAAATATTGTGTACTTGAAGACAGAGAGATGACAATTCTCTACATGTTTATTTAACATTTTGCTTGTTTGTTTTTTTAGACGATGTCTTACTGTGCACCCCAAACTTACGATCTTCCTGCCTTTTCATACCAAGTGCTGGGGCAGCTGAAGTTCCTCACCCTGCTCCCTCAGTGTTACATTGTTACACTGTTGACATTGTTAATAAAGGAAGACCCTATATGGGATTTTAATGCCTTGTAGGTTATTCTTGTCCTTAGTTTCATCAACAACTATCCCTCCCGCTTTTATGTTCTATGTTCGTGGATGTAGATATGGACCAACCTAGAATCCACCTATGAGAGAAAGTGATCATTTTTGCATAGCCCACTTACTATCTCTGCCTCCTTCATCTGTCTTCATGTTTCCTTTGACTCCCATGCCACAGATATATATCTTTTACATTTAGATTCTGCATGTGAGAGAACACAAGTGGTATTTGCATTTCAAGAATGGCTTCTTTTACTTAACATGAGGATCCTTGCTGATAGCCATTCTGCCCGGGGTGATGTGGAATCTCAAAGTCATTTTCATTTCTCTAACAGCTAAAGATGTTAAATGTTTTGATATTTAATAGCTATTTGTATTTTATTTTAAATTTTGTTTGCGTTGGGGCTGGAGAGGTAGATTGGCAGTTAGCTGATCTTCCAGAACACCCAGTTCAATTACCATCACCCTCAGGGTAGCTCTAAGTGTCTGTAGCTTCAGTCCCAGTGGATTCAATGCCCTCTTGTGGCATCTGTGGGCACTAGGCATATACATGGTACACAGACATATATGCAAGGGGAAAAATGTACACATAAAAAGTTAAATTAAATTTAGATTGTTTGTTAAATTTACTTGCCCACTTTATATATTGGACAACTGGGGCAATAATGTTTCCCAGGTGTTTATATTTGCTACATAGACACCATCTATCTAGTGAATGGGTGGCAAAAACTCTTTCAAACTCTGGAGGCTGTCTCTTCACTCTTTATCTCAGGGGCTAGAATGAATTAAATATTTTGATGAGAGTATTCTTCTGAGCAAAATAAAATGAAAGTATTTTTTTTCACTATGACAATGCCTAAAATGGGTTGTCATTGGGCATAATTTTATGCAGGTACATTCTACAAGCATAACCCAATATAAGAAAGCAGAATACAGATCATGCTGGGAAAACACATGGTTATAGTGCTAGAAGAATAATTATTTTATTCTTAGGGAAAGCTCTTCGAGACACTTTTGCATCAGAGTTTTATCCAGAGCAGTTTTAAAGCAAATGTCTCATAGTCAGTGTGTTTAGATAATTCTGTCATGAACCAATTGGAAGGGGGAAGGCTGGTTTGGGGTTGCAGTTTCTGGAGCTCTGTTACATTCTCACTCTGTCCTGTTGGTTTGGGGATGTGGTGTGTAGAGAAATACTATAACATCTAGTGTGCAGTGGAATAAAGCTGTTCACTTCTTCATTGCCAGGAAGCAGAGAGAGTGGAGGGAGTGGAGTTGGGGCCTTTCCAAGGTCATGTCCAGTGGCCTAACCCCCTTCCACTTAGGCTCCACCCACCTCACAGTCATTGACACAGGCCTGAGACCCAGCCTGTAGCACATGCACGTTAGAGGGACATTAAAGAGCTGAATACGAAAGCATATACAGACAGTCCACTAGTATCAGAAACAATAAACCATTCAAGGGAACTATCCTGTAACTCCTGCAGAAGTCCTATGGTGTCAGAGAGACTCTGTTTCCATCTGTAGAATGACAATGGGGCTACTACCTAGCATCTCACGTAGTCACTCACATTTTTACATTCTACAAGTCTAAGCCGGAGACCTTGTTAGTATGTTGTTGCTGTGTCCCACCCAGGAAACCCACAATATACTTCAGTAATTATCTTACATTTCTGCTCAGAATAAATGGCCAAGTGCAGCATAATCTAAAGTCCTGGATTGTGCCTCGTGTGTCTGGTTCCTGGAGTGTGTTGTTAACTTGGAGCTTATTATTGCACAGCTAACGTAGGTCATCAAATACTAGTTGTGAGCAAAGATGAGGAGGCATAAAATTAAATGCCCAGGAAATCTCTCTGGCGATGGAGTAATAACAGTACGGCCATTGGCAGAGCAACAGGCTAGGAGGCAGTGAGCCCTCATTGCTGAGCATACAACATTGAGAATATCTGTCTGATGAGAGTGATGGCAGAAAGGAGGCTTTGAATCAACCCCCCCCCTGAAGGAAATGGGAGATAATGTTTAGTCTTTTTTCTTCTCAAACACATGTAATATGAAGGAAGAGGGTTAATATACTGTAGCACTACTTTAAAGTCTTCACTCGACTTTCCAAAATATATTAGCTAGCTACCTTGATGAATGAAGACCACAAAAGAGCTATATATCTATACCCAGGAGTTCTGAATCCTGATACAGGAATATGGGTAGAGCCCCTACTTTACTAAACAGTTTTCAACACCCTGCCAGCTTTTGCATCAAGGACTTGGAATATAATTTTAAAAGCCTCTGAAGATGCTTTGAGGAATGTGTTGAGCAATAAGGTATTTATTCTGGGTGTATTTCACTAAGAAATCTAGTTACTGCTCAGAATGGGCCAACTTCTGGATTCATGTGTTTTTGATTGCATACATAATATCCACTCCTAAAAAAAATAATATCCAGTCCTTGGAATCAGAAAGGATAAGACACAGCCCACTGAAGTTCTAAGGTCTTCACACAGGAAGACCCATGAACTTTGCCACCCTGCTCCCAGCCTTAGGGATGCCTGGGGTTCTAAGTGGGACTCTGAAGATATTAGCCTTCCTGCTCCTAGATTTGCAGCAATTACCACTTCTAGTACATTTTCTATTCAAACACAAAACTCCAAAGACATTAATGAAAATAAATTAAATTAAATTAAATTACAGCCCTTCCTTACTGGCAGAATACACACAGTCCTCTCAGTAAAATGATCATTCTTTTTTTATTAAGTGTTTTCCCCTAAACCTCCTACTTTAATTACTCCTGTTCTTCCCTGAGGAGTCATTGCTATGGAAGACCATAGCAACCTTCAGATATTTGTAAGTGATGTTTGCAGATACAATAAAACTTCTGGAGGAGTCAGCTGAATAAACATATTGCCAGTTGCTACATTATGAGTGAGATGTTAGTCCCTGAAGATTCTAAGAGGAAAATCAACATGGGGGAGGGAAGAAGACATTGTAAGAAGCAGGGAGACCTAGGTTAATCCCCAGGACCCATGTCAAAAGCTAGACATGGTGGTATTTGCTTGTAATCCCATTGTCATAGAGATAGGGACATCCATTATCCCTCTGGAGATTAGGAGGGTGTTTGTTTTTTGTTTGTTTGTTTGTTTGTTTGTTTTGAGATAGGATCTCACTATGATGCTCTGGCTGGCCTTGAACTCATAAAGATCCACATGCCTCTGTCCAACAAATGCTGGGATTAAAGTTGTATGCTACTGCACACATTTTACAAGTTTTTAAAAAGTACTTAGCATCTAAGACTTTGCTTGTGTGCTGATGTCTGTCAGGTGTGATTTTAAAGGGTGTCAGATTAATGGTGTGTTCATTACCAACATGACAATGGAGCAGTATGAAATATAGGGAGATAACTTGAGTAACTGGCTTTTATGGAAATAGAGGATTTGGGGTGTCCTCTTCTCTTTCCTTAAAAAAACATAAACATAAACTGAAAATCACTTCTGAAAAAAAAAAAAAACAAGTGGTTTGAGAAGTAACTAGAATGCTAACATTTACCTGTAGGAAAGGTCTTGTCACAGGTGGATTATTATGCTACTGTAATTATATTTTAAGCGATTCTTCATTTCTTCACTCCAGTTATTTCTAATTCTCTGTGTTTTAGTGATTGTCGAGGGTCTCCAAGAGCTCTGATGAAGAGTTTCTTTGGAAATTGTTGAGCTGGAGAAACAAGGTTGGTTTTGTGGTAAGCCGAAGGTGAGAAGGTGGAGCAATACTAATTCCATGAATGAAACGTTGAAAGCAATCCAAAGCACACTCCGCTGGCAGAAGGCAGGAGTCCCCTGCAGTGTGGCTAGAGCAGTGAGCATTCACACCTTGGAGCCAATGTACAAAGATAAGCACAGGGTGAAGTACATCTTTTCAAAAGTGATATTTAGTAAAGGCAAGTCCAGCTCTCAGAGGATAAAATCTGTTTAAGGATGCAGACTTTAAATGCCTGTTCTTTATTGCGCTACCTTTTGAAAAGGGGTTTCACTGAGTTACATTCATTCCCTGTGCCTTTAGAGTTCTATAGCTGGGGCTAAAGAGATAGCTCGGCAATCAATATGCACTTGCTACTTTTGCGGGGGACCTGGGTTCAATTCCCAGCACCTATGTCAGTTCATAACTGTTTATAACTCCAGTTCTAGGGGATCTGATGTCCTTTCCTGGCTTCTGTGGGCATTGCACACACACATTGAACATACATTCAAGCAAAATATGCATACACATAAAATAAAAATAAATGATCTCTAAAATATAACAAAGTTTTTCCAGGACTAGACTGGACATGCCAGGGTCTGACAGCTTTTTTTCTCTCCTAAAAGCTTTAAGGCTCCTGGCCTTATTCTGAACAATTTTATGGAGTTTCAGTTGATTTATACACGGTGTGAGAGAAAGGTACAATTTCATTCTTCTTCAAGTAGATATTCAGCCTCCCTGGCACCAATTTTCAAAGAAGACACTTTCCTCTAACCACTGAGTGCCCAAGAGCTATTTCAAAATGCTCCTATAAGAAATTTGGTTTTATGTCCGGCTATCTATCCTGTTTCACGTGTTTACATATCTATTTCATGGCTTGCTATACATGTATTTAATATAAAACTTTATATTCTTTTTTAAAAATGAGAAGTTTTAATTACAAAATCCAGAGTGGTGGTATACACCTTTAATCCCAGCACTCAGAAGGCAGAGGCAGGCAGATCTCTGAGTTTGAGGCCAGCCTGTCCTATAGGGTGAGTTACAGGGCAGCCAAGGCTATATAGTGAGATTCTGTCTCAAACAAACAAACAAACAAACAAACAAACAAGCAAGCAAGCAAATCACACCAGGACATGGCCTCATGCTCTCAGGAGAGGCTGTTATGGAGAGGTGTGTGTGTGAAGAGATGGTTTGATGAGTAAATTGCTTGCTTCAATGTAAGTACCTAAGTTTGAATCCCAAGAACCAATGTAAAGTTGAGCACAGTAATGTGTTTCTAATCTCTGACCTCTTAGGGGATGTGATAGGAGGCATAGGCAGGAGGATCTTTGGATACTTGGGGCCAGCTGGGTGATGTACCTTGGAGAACAAAGACTTTTGTTTCCAATAAAATAGAGGGTGAGGAGATAGCTCTCTGATTTCCACATATGTATTGTAGCATGAGAATGCTCCCTTAAACACACATGCACATGCATATACGTGCACACATAGTGCTGCTGAGAATGTGAACCACTCCTGTGTATGGCTAGTGGGAAGTCAAGCTAGCACAGTCATAATGCAAAATACTGGAAAGGCTCCTCACATGAAAACTGAATGGTCACATAAGCCAGCAATCCCACTTCCTCACATGTGCAACAGGTACCTCTGCTCCACAAAGTTTATTCTAGAGTCCTTCACAGTAGCTCAGCAGAAGGCAACCTAAGATCCCACCAACAGACAAGTGGACAAAGAAAATATGGCAGCTACACAGCGTGGCACACTATACACTATACGGTATATACTAAACACTATACACTATATACTATATATACTATATTATACATTATATACTATACACAATATACTATACCAATATCCACTTTTAAGTGAGTACTTTTTACATATAAAGCTTTCTTTTTCTTAATTAATTAGTTAATCCTGTCCCTCCTCTTCTCCCAGTCCTTCCAACCCCATACCCCCTCCACATCCACCTCTCCTTCCTTTCTCTTCAGAAAAGGGGAGCCCTTCCATGGATGTTAACCAGCCTTGGCATATCAAGTTACAATAACACTTCAGGTACTATATTGAATAGATATGAAGAGAGTAGACAGCCTTTTCTTGTCCCTGATTTTAGTGAAATTGCTTTAAGTATCTCTCCATTTAATTTGATGTTGGCTATGGCTTGCTGTATATTGTCTTTATTATGTTTAGGTATGTCCCTTGTATTCCTGGTCTTTCCAAGACTTTTAATATGAAGGGAATTGTAAGGCATTTCAGCATATGAAATGATCGTATATGAATCGTAGATGAAATGATCGGTGTGGGGTTTTTTTTCTTTCAGTTTGTTTATATGGTGGATTACATTGACATATTTTCATATGTTGAAGCATCCTTGCATCTCTGGATATGTATACTTGATCATGGTGAATGACCTTTTTGATATGTTCTTAGATTCGGTTTGGAAGTATTTTATTGAATATTTTGAATCAATGCCAATGAGAAAAATTGGCCTGTAGTCCTCTTTTTTAAAAAAAAAACTTTGTGAGATTTAGGTATCAGGGTGACTGTGGTCTCATAAAGTGTATTAGGCAATGTTCCTTCTGTTTGTATTTTGTATAATAATTTGAGGAGTGTTGGTATTAGATGTTCTTTCAAAGTCTGTAGAGTCACACACAAAAATCATCAAGCCCTGGCCTCTTTTTGGTTTGGAGACTTTTAATTTCTGTGTCTATTTCCTTAGAGGGTATAGGTCTGCTTAGATTGTTTATATGATCTTGACTTAACTTTCGTAAGTGGTATTTATTGAGAAAAATTGTGCAAATTTGAAGAGTACAGACTTTTGAAGTAAGACCTAATGATTTTTTGGATTTCCTAAGTATCTGTTGTTATGTCCCCCCTTTTATTTCTGATTTTGTTAATTTGGATAGTCGCTCTCAGATTTAATTTGCCTAAGGGCTTGTCTATCTTGTTGATTTTTCTCAAAGAACCAACTTTCTTTCGTTGATTGTTTATATTGTTCTTTTTGTTTCTAGTTCATTGATTTCAGCCCTTAGTTGGATTATTGCCTTTGTGTGTTTACTTCTCTTTTTTTTCATAAAGTTTTCAGGTGTTACAGGATATTTGATCAAAAGGGTGATCTTATTTAGCAGTCAGTTTCAGAGGCTGAAAACATTCTAGGCCTAGACAAGATTGATAAGAGGCAGAAGCCTCTAAGGCTAGGCCCAGGTTAGCTGACAGAGGCACTAAACGTTGGAGATGACAATTACATTAGGCAAATAAATGGTACTGTTACATTCAGGTGTGCTGGTATGCTGTTAAGTCACTAGTATGAGATCTCACTAACTTCAAATGAAGGTACTTATTGCTATGGACTCTCTTCTTACCACTGCTTTCATTGTGTCCTGTAAGTTTGGGAATGTTTTGCCTTCATTTTCATTGACTTCTAGAAAGTCTTTAATTTCTTCATTTCTTCTTTGACCCAGTGGTCCTTGAGTCAAGAGTTGTTCAGTTTCCATGAGTGTGTAGGCTTTCTTTTTTTTTTCTGTTGTTGAAGTCCAGCTTTAACCCATGTTGGTTTGATAAGATTTGGGGAGGGCTGTATTTAATTTTCTTCTATCTGTTGAGACTTGCTTTGTGACCGAGTATATTGTCCATTTTAGAGAAGGTTCAATGAGGTACTGATATTCTTTTGTATTTGGGTAAAATGTTCTATAGATATCTATTACATCAATTTGAGTCATAACATCTGTTAAGTTCATTATTTTTGTTTAGTTTCTGTCTGGATGACCTGTCCAATGGTGAGAATTAGGTGTTGAAGTTCCCCACTATTACTGTGTATGGTATGATGTGTGATTTAAGCTTTACTAATGCTTTGTTTACAAATTTGGGTATACTTTCATTTGGGGCATAGATGTTCAGAACTGAGATTTAATCTTGTTAAATCTTTCCTTTGATGAGTATTAAATGTCCTTCCCCATCTCTTTTGATTAATTTTAGTTGAAAGTCTATTTTGTTAGATATTAGAATGGCTACTCCAGCTTGTTTCTTGGGTCCATTTCCTTGGAAACATTTTTCCAGCCCATGACTCTGACATAGTGTCTATCTTTGTTGCAGAGGTATGTTTCTTGTATGCAACAAAAGGATAGATCCTGTTCCTGTTTACATATGCACTCAATTTGGTTTCAATTTGGTTTTGTGATGGAGTATCTTGGTTTCTCCATCTATGGTGATAGGTGTTAGCCTGTGTCTCTTTATTGGTGAATTGAGTCCATTGATCTTAAGAGATATTAATGACCAATGATTTTTATTTCCTGTTATTTTGATCCTGTTATTTTGATGTTGGGGGTGTTAGTGTGTGTGTGTGTGTGTGTGTGTGTGTGTGTTCTTTGGGTTTTAGTGGTATGGAATTATCTATTTATTGTGTTTTCTTGGGTGTCGTTACCGTCCTTGTGTTGGAATTTTCCTTCTATTATCCTTTGTAGGGATGGATTAGTAGAAAGATATTGTTTCAATTTGGTTTTGTGATGGAGTATCTTAGTTTCTCCATCTATGGTGATTAAAAGTTTTGTTGGGTATAGTAGTCTGGACTGACATTTGTAGTTACTTAGGGTCTATGAGACATCTGTCTAGCACCTTCTGGCTTTTACAGTCTGTGTTGAGAAGTCAAGTGTTATTCTGGTAGGTCTCTCTTTATATGTTACTTGGTCTTTTCCCATTGCAGCTTTTAATGTTCTTTCTTTGTTCTGTACATTTGGTGTTTTGAGTATTATATGGTGGGAGAATTTTCTCTTTCTGGTCCAATCTATTTGTTGTTCTATAAGCTTCTTGTATGTTTATGGCCATCTGTTTCTTTTGGTTAGGGGAGTTTTCTTCTATGATTATGTTGAAGATATTTTCTGTGCCTTTGAGCTGGAAATCTCTTTCTTCTATTCCTATTATTCTTAGGTTTGGTCTTTTCATGGTGTCCCAAATTTCCTGGATGTTTTCTCAGAAACTTTATAGATTTAACATTTTGTTTGACCATTGTATCAATTTCTTCTATTTTGTCCTCCACACCTCAGATTCTCTCTTTTGTGTCTTGTACTTCATTGGTGATGCTTGAGTCTATAGTTCCTATTCTCTTCCCTGGGTTTTCCAGCTCCAGGACTTCCTCAGTTTGTGTTTTCTTTATTGTTTCTATTTTCATTTTCAGGTTTTAAACAGTTTTATTAATTTCCTTAACTAGTTTGTTTGTATTCACTCATATATCTTTAAGGGATTTATTCTTTTTTTTTCTTTAAAGGCCTCTATCATTTTCATAAGATTGGACTGAAGATCATTTTCCTGTGCTTCAGATGTGTTGGAATATACAGGGCTTGCTGTAGTAGGAATAGCTGTGCTCTGGTGGTGCCATATTGCCCTGGCTATTGGTGATTGTGTTTGTACACATGCCTCTAGTTATCTGGGTTTTGGGTTTATTAAATGTTCAAGTGCTGATTTCTGAGTTTATATTTGTTAGATGGTTGATGTTTGGAGGTTTTGTTGTTTCGTTTTGTTGTTGTATTGGGTTGTATGTTGTTTGCCTTGGTTTCTATTTCCTCTCTGGTCTTTTAGACTGAGTGGCCTGGGGTTCTGTTGACGAGTGAGTCTTCAGGTCCAGTAGGATGTCTCCAATGGGTTTCTTGTGGCTTCTTCTCCTCCTTCTTCTCCTCTCCCTCCTTCTCCTCCTCCTCCTTTTCTTTTTTTGTGTAACTTCTGGGGGTTGGGGGCCAACATTGTCTTTGGGATTCCTAGAACCAGTATGGGCACTGGTTTTCTGCTGAGTTGTGAACAGAATATGGAATCTAGGGAATGGGTGCAGTTTACAGATGTTGGGTGTGCTTTAAGAAGAGTTGGTGGTCATATGGAATAGCATGGGTCTTACCTGGGATCCCTGGTACCCAAGTGACCTCAACGAAAGCAGGTAGAGTTGTGGGCTGGAAAATGGAGACCAGAGGATGGGCTATATGAAGCTTTTTAAAAAAGGAAAATTAAAGGAAGCTAAAGAAAACCATCTATGCGACATATTTCTCTGTGTAGACACAGAGTATGGTAATGTAGTATAGGCTTCTTGTCTAGTCCCTGATTTTAGTGGGATTGCTTCCAGCTTCTCTCCATTTACTTTGATGTTGGCTTCTGGTTTGCTGTAGATTGCTTTTATCATGTTTAGGTATGGGCCTTGAATTCCTGATCTTTCCAAAACTTTTATCATGAATGGGTGTTGGATCTTGTCAAATGCTTTTTCTGCATCTAACGAGATGATGAATGACATAGATTCTGATATTTTTGCCACAAAAAGATATATTGTCAAAGTGATTGATATATTGATTAACTCAACTCAATGCAATAAAAATATGCATGTTGCTTTCCACAAGTATACACATTTATTATTTTTTAACTAAAATGGAAATGAAAGAAAATTCCAAAAGAGCTCTCAAATCTCCATGCAGCCCATTAACACTCCACCCTCACTACTGGCCAGACTTTCCACTTTCTTCTCTTGCATCTAGTCCTTCCTCAAGGAGACTTCTCTTTGCAACAGATGGGAACTATTACAAAAAACCACAACCAATTAAAATGCAGAGTTGGGAGATCCTGTCCCAATAGATATAAAACACTTCCACACCTAAGACACAGGAAATATTGTGGAAGAGAGGGTAGAAATAATGTAAGAGCCAGAGGAACAAGGAGTTTGCCTCCTAGTAATGCCAATAGCTACATGCATCAAGTCTTACCAGCATGATTGCCTAAGCATGAGATAAACAAGAACAAGAACAATAGATATGCCAAAGTGGATGTGGGGAAGACCCTTGCACAAAAATTCACAGGAACTAGAGAGAGAGATGACTGTTGGAGAAATCATCCTTCCCAGGGAAGCATACAGCAACCAGTTATCAAAGACCAATGGTCAGCCCTAAAAACATACAGTCAGGGAACATTATATAGACAGAGCATGTTGTACTTAGGAGTGTGTGTGTGTGTGTGTGTGTGTGTGTGTAACATATATACATAATGTATAACACACATGCACACTCATGCATGCATGTGCATACACACACACAGACACACACACACAAAACAACAATAACAATTAATGGGAAAAGAGGCCATGAATTTGAAAGCAAGTATATTGAAAATTTTGAAAGGAGGAAATGATTTAATTATATCATAATCTCAAAAACTACAATGATAAGACAGAGAAGGACTCTGTCGGAGTTTAAAACTTCTTACCAAGCTTTAGGTAGAGGGAGAGGAAAATTGAGCTAGACCTGATATTTTGAGGGAACTAATGAAGGATAGAAATGTCGAATGCTACTTATGTTTAAAGCAGCAAGGTGTTAATGGAGTGATTTTTAGAAATATAACAATGTGTAATAATAGACAAGCACATCAATGACTTCCCTGCCTTCTGACTAAGATCAAGAATATTATCTGCTCTTAATATTATAATACTAGTCAAGCATAGGAAAGACATTTGATGTAAAATAGAAGATGGTAAATAGGGAAATGAGTTGATTAAAATAAATACAACTCTATCAAATATCACAAGCATAAAAGTATATATTAAATTACAATTTACATGTTAAAAATGTCTTCTATCATGTGTAGAGACATCTAAAACAAGATTTCCCAACCGGTAAGAAGGACACATGCTCCACTATGTTCATAGTAGCCTTATTTATAATAGCCAGAAGCTGGAAAGAACCCAGATACCCCTCAACAGAGGAATGGATACAAAAAATGTGGTACATTTACACAATGGAGTACTACTCAGCTATTAAAAAGAATGAATTTACAAAATTCCTAGGTAAATGGATGGACCTGGAGGGCATCATCCTGAGTGAGGTAACCCAATCACAAAAGAACTCAAATGAAATGTACTCACTGATAAGTGGATATTAGCCCAGAAACTTAGTATAGCGAGATATAAGGTACAAGATGCAAAACACATGAAACTGAAGAAAAATGAAGACCAAAGTGTGGACACTTTGCTCCTTCTTAGAATTGGAAACAATCACCCATGGAAGGAGTTACAGAGACAAAGTTTGGAGCTGATTCAAAAGGATGGACCATCTAGAGACTGCCATATCCAGGGATCCATCCCATAATTAGCCTCCAAACGATGACACCATGGCATACACTAGCAAGCCTTTGTTGCAAGGACCGGGATATAGCTGTCCCTTGTGAGACTAGGCTGTGGCCTAGCAAACACAGAAGTGGATGCTCACAGTCAACTATTGGATGGATCACAGGGCCCCCAATGGAGGAGCTAGAGAAAGTATCCAAGGAGCTAAAGAGATCTACAACCCTATCGGTGGAACAACATTATGAACTAACCAGTACCCCAGAGCTCTTGACTCTAGCTGCATAGGTATCAAAAGATGGCCTAGTCGGCCATCAATGGAAAGAGAGGCCCATTGGTCAGGCAAACTTTATATGCCCCAGTACAGGGGAACGCCAGGGCCAAAAAATGGGAATGGGTGGGTAGGGGAGTGGGGGGGTGTGGGGGGGACTTTTGGGATAGCAGTGGAAATGTAATTGAGAAAAATACATAATAAAAAAAAAGAAATCATAAAAACAAAACATGGCAAGTTTTGCAATTATCTTAGGGGAAATTTTAACTCAAATTTTAAAATAAGGAAAACATTGATAAAAATAATCTAGATAGAATCTAAATATTTCCTTATGTAACTACATAAAGACTACCAGCAAGCATAGATCCAATAAAAATAACTGCAGCATGTACCATAGAAGGGTGTTGTGATTTTCATTGACCATCTGTCCATTGCTTACTTTCCTTAGGATGACACACCACACAGACATCTGCAATAACCAACTTACAGTGCAGGACAAACTGTAACAGTGAAAATTCAACCACCAATGTCAATAAATATGTTTGAGGTATGTCAACACTGAAAAAATGTATAATTGTAGATTAATTTGATTTTATCTAATTCACTTGCATATTCACATATCTCCCTACATATTTTGTCTTTTTATACTATATTACATATATAAACTATATTTTATATAGTTTTTGAACTGTATCATTCTCTTCAAACCTGTTTTTTTATTTTTCATTAATTAATTTATTTTTTTACACTCCATATTTTATTCTACCCTCCAATCTATCCTCCAACTGTTCTACATCACATACCACCTCTCCACCCCCCTTCTCCACGTGGATGTCCCCACCCCCACCCCCACCTTACCTCTAAACTCCCTGGGGCCTCCAGTCTCTTGAGGGTTAGGTGCGTCATCTCTGAATGAACACAGACCTGGAAGTTCTCTACTGTATGTGTGTTGGGGGCCTCATATCAGTCCAGTGTGTGAGAGATCTCGGGGTCCAGATTAATTGAGACTGTTGGTCCTCCTACAGGATTGCCCCTTCTCTTTAGCTTCTTTCAGCCTTCCCTAATTCAACAACAGGGGTCAGCAGCTTCTGTCCATTGGTTGGATGTAAATATCTGCATCTGATT
This sequence comes from Mus musculus, assembly GCF_000001635.26. Taxonomy (NCBI): domain Eukaryota; kingdom Metazoa; phylum Chordata; class Mammalia; order Rodentia; family Muridae; genus Mus; species Mus musculus. The sequence continues at coordinate 4,369,347 of NT_166305.2, forward strand.
CTTTCAGCTGCTAACTGGGGCTTTCAGAGAGCAGTCATAATAGGTCCCTTTTTGTGAGCCCTCCATAGCCTCAGTAATAGTGCCAGGCCTTGGGGCCTCCCCTTGAGCTGGATCCCACTTTGGGCCTGTCGCTGGACCTTCTTTTCCTCAGACTCCTCTCCATTTCCATCCCTGTAATTCTTTCAGACAGGAACAATTATGGGTCAGATCCAACCTGGTTTTTAAACTTGATAATAAATTCTGACACTTATCTATAATGCTTCATATAAATCAAATACATTAATTTCTACTGCTCATAAATATCCTGCTAGTTTGCTCATAATCAATATCCATCTTCCTAGACCTCAGCCACAAATTGTTTTCAAAACAAACAGAAATGTAGAATCTGAAAACAAAACAAAACAAAAAACCAAAAACCCAGAAATGAAGAAACCTCTTCATGTACTTGGCTACATGTTACCTGTGCATGTACCTGGATAGTGTATTCATTGTAAAGAATTACAAATATAGATTTACAGAACTGGGAAGATTGCTCAATAATTCAGAGTGCCTTTTGTCTTACAGAGGACCTGAGTTGAGTTCCCAGCACCCAAATAAAGGAAGTTCACATCTGCCTGTAAATCCAGCTTTAGACAATTGAACACACTATTTTTGGCCTCCACAGACACAACACTTATATGTATATGCACACATACACACACGCATGCACACATGCACACCCGCATACACACAATTAAATAAAATAATTCTCTTAAAATGTATAAATTTACAGTGAATTATTTCTGCATTTACTGGTACTATAGGGTACTTGTGTGTTTTAAGTGTGTAAGTAAAGATTCATTCCTTCACCCCATTGTAAAAACATCAGAGCACCCCAAGCTTGTGTTTCCTAAGTTGACATTTGGGTCTTGTTAAAGGAATATTGAGAGAAGTCCTCCATCTTCCCATTATCCTTCTTTCTAGCTGAAAACAAGCCAGTCCTTGCCATGATCCTGATGAAAGCCTGCAGGGCCATACACATACTTTCTCTTTCAATGAACACTTTAGAGCTAGGTGCTCATGGTTCCTGCCTGACACTCAATGGTCATGTGACTGTCATGCTTTCATTCGGGGACTGGGCCTAATCTTATATCTCTGCTGACTGCTGTATACAGCACAATAAAATGAAGTCATATGGGAAACATCTGGCATAAATTATGGGTGAGGAAAAATATTATTTTACTTTAGTTAAGCCATGGTTACTTATCTTCACTAATTTTAATCTCAACCATTCCCCTACTAAACTGTTTTGACCAACTACACTTATATGTTTAAGCCCCAAGTCCAATCTTAGTAGATATTTCCTAGATGTCTCTCTTGGCAGAGTAAACTTAAGTTCCTTTGCTCTGGGCCACCATAGTTTCTTTTCTCATCTTTGTTGGTTCATGGCTTGAGGGCACTCTATCACTGGAAGGAATGGTGGTGGGATTGGTTCATGGTTTGAGGGTACTCTGTCTTGGCAGAATGGATGTGGAGGGAGCTTGCTCACATCTGCACAGGCTGGAAAGCTGAGGGGACATATGCCCATATCCAGCTTTCTCCTTTTCTCTTCTTTGTTTCCATCCCATTCACTAGCCCATAAAATGGTGCCGTCCACATTCGGAGTTAACCACTCTGAAGACATCCTTACAGACATGAGCTGTGTCTCTTAGGTAATTCTAAGCCAAGTCAAGCTGAAAATGCTGACTAAGCATAATGCTGACTTACTAACACCTGTGATTTAACTTTGATGAGGGATCTGCTGCATGTGAGGCCTCATGCAGGTAGGTACTACATGTGAGGTCTTATATATTGGAGGCATAAAGACAAATACAATATGACTATATTTCTTAATATGACTATAGTTCTTAATATATCTCAAATCTGGCATAGTGCATACAGAACATATAATATCCCTCACTGAAATGTGAACCAAATAATTTATGGCCTAGCCCTCATTCATCTCTGTGCAGGGATGCCAGGTAGAGCATCGATAAATGTGGCTAGGATTGAATTGAATTACAGAAAACGTGGACTGGCATTTAGTCTTTTTAATGCAACTCTATGCATAGTTGAATCGCCTCTGTGAAGATGGGCCAAGATGGCTCTGTGGCTTGGCAGGTCTCTATGGAGGGTAGAGATGTCCAGTTTGGCTTTGGGCTTGCTCTAATGCAGTTGGCCATTGGCTGAACTTCTTTTTCAATCATCCTTCTCTCTAAAGAGGACAACATGTTCCTTTTTGGAACAAAGTACAGAATGGGATATTCCATCTTTTGACTTCTCTGCTCATCTTCTCCAACCCTATCTGGGGTTCTGTGATCTATAACAGCTGTAACATGGAGTTCTTCTCTGCCAGGCCCCTTGAGGACCATGCCCTTTGATCAGGGTAAGCTGTGGGTAACAGGGTCCTCTTACTTTTTTTTTAAAATAGGAAAGGAATGGCACTGAGCTCTGAGTAAGGAGATGCATGGGTGCTGACTGGCACTAGAGAAACAGATGCAATCCGCTGCTCCAACACAGTGACCCAGGGAAAGAGCTGAAGAATCTTTTGTTTCAAAATGTAAGTTCAAGGTGGACTACCGTGGTGGTTTGTAAATGCTCAGCCTAGGAAGTGTTACTATGAGAAAGTGTGGCCATGTTGGAGTAGGTATCTTACTGTGGGAGTGGGCTTTAAGATCCTTATCCTAGCTGCCTGGAAACCAGTGTTCTACTAGCAGCCTTCAGATGAAGATGTAGAACTCTAAGCTCCTCCTGTACCATGCCTGCCTAGACACTGTCATGTTCCCACCTTGATGATATTAGACTGAACCTCTGAACCTGTAAGCCAGCCCCATTTAAATTTTGTCCTTATAAAAGTTGCCTTGGTCATGGTATCTGTTCACCCATGGTATCTCTTCTCCTCTGTAAAACCCAAGCTAAGACAACTACTTCAAGAATGTATCACAGAAAACAGCCCCTATGAGATCCTGGAGGTGAATCTCTGGAGAGAAAAGGAAGAAAATATGCAAAGAATATCACCACACCAAAGGAAGGAAGGGAGAGTTCAGGCCTAATTCCTAGTTTTGGCATAAGAGAGTACCATGAATGAACATCTTAACACTGGATGCCTGCTTCTCAATCTGAGAGCAAGCTGGAACACTTGGGGTCTTTCTGAGGGCTGTGGGGAACATTGATCTGTGCCCAGATCCAAAGCTCTAGCTACCTTTTTCTAGTAATAGCATTTAGAGACACCATCCTGCACTCAACACAGTGCTCTCTCTCTCTCTCTCTCTCTCTCTCTCTCTCTCTCTCTCTCTCTCTCTCTCTCTCTCCCTCACTCCCTCTGTCCCCCACTCTCCCTCTCCCTCTCTCACCCTGTCCCCATGCCCACCTCCTCACCTTCTTTCTCTCCCTCTTTCCCCCTCTCCTTCTCCTCGGTCCTCCTCTCTCTCTCTCTCTCCCCCTCCCTCCCTCTCTCTCATGTTCATCTGTTGTAATAACAGAAAACTGAAGGCTGGATAATTGATGAGGAAGAGTGTTTCTTGCCATTATGAAGACTACAAAGTCCACAGTCTTGGCTTCAGCCTCTTTTCAGGATCTTAATGTGGTGAAAGTACAATGAACATGCATGCAACAGAAAGAAGGGAAATGAGGAGAAACAGGTAAAACATATGCATCCTCACAACTGACCCACTCTGTTGATTACAGTGTTGCCTCATTCCCTTAAACAACCCACTTCCTAAGCCCATCACAATGATAATTGCATTTCAACCTGATTCAAATCATAGCAACTAACTTACGATTTTGTATACTAATTATACAAGATGATTTGTTTCATTTTGAAATTTTTATACATGTGTATAAAGCATTCTGGTGGTGTTTGCCCGCCTCCCACTGGATTACTTACCAATCACTGACACTTCTGATTTCAAGCTTTTTAAAAACTCTATATAAGAAAAACATGTGTAACTTTGCTTCCTGGGTCAGGCTCATGTCATTTAATATGATCTCCAGTTTCATCCTGTTCCCACCAATCACTCAAATTGCTCATCACAGTGTTAAGCAGTACTTTCAGTGTGTATGCTGCCTCTCCTCTATCCATCCATCCAACGATGAGCACCAAGGCTTGGCGGCTGTGAACAGTGCAGCACACATGTGGGTGTGTGCAGTTGCCTTTGTGGAATGTGATTTAGGATCCTTTGGGTATATGTCTAGGAGAGGTGTGACTGGTTATATGGTAGCTCTACTTTCAGTTTTCTGAGGAATTTCCATATTGTTTGCCATAGAGCCTGCACTAACTTGCATGCCCACAAGTAGTCCATAAAGCCCTTTAAACAACATTCTCACTGATAATTCTAGTTTTGGGGTTTTTTGTTTGTTTTTGATTTTGTTTTCCTGTAGCTGTTCTTACTCTCATACATTGTCTTCAGTTCCCACGCATGATGAACCCCTTGCTCTTGTGTGTTGTCTTCAGTTCCCATGCATGATGAGCCCCTGTAGGCATTCTTACTCTTGTATGGTGCCTTCAGTTCTCACGCATGAGACCCTTGCCTTTCTACAGTCAGTTGATTAAAAACACAGCACCAGTTACAAGAGGAAGCTCATTTATTCCTCTTAGACACATTTTAAGTTGTTTTTAACTGTTCGCAGATAAAATCTCGTGCTAACTTCTCATTCTTCCAGACATTCTTAAGTCAACAAATATTCTTCAGTTTCAGATATCAAAATTACAATCCATCCAGTATGAAAATCTCTATCTTTTATTCAAACTATAACATTCCACACCCCCAATCTCAGGCTTAAAACCCTGACCCTTAGCAACTGAACAGTTTGATTACTTCCTCTGAGATCTGACTTCCTTCATGATTCATCTTATTTCATCTCATTGCTGGATTTTCTGATGATTGCTCTCTCCAACACATAAGTTATGTTGGCAGTATAAACAGTTATTGGACAACTACAACCTGTTGCGTTATGTGCAGTAACTGTTAACACAAGATTTCACAGATGCCCCTAGAACCACCTGACTTGATTAGACTTGGCTGCCCAGAACTGTAGCCTAAAAAATTACAAATCCAGTCTGAATCTTGAAGAACAAAGGAGAGGAACAGGCATTAAGCAAGGATAATGTTCTCTTCAAAGAGAAGTGGGTTCTCAAAGCCCAATAAAAAAGGTTAAGAAGAGGGAGTAAAAGGAGCTTGTAATTAGCAGAGGTATAATAGAAATGACTGTCTATGTTCACATTGATCATTAATTCCTGTCCTATTTGAGACATTGACTAAAAACCCTTATATATTTAACAGTGAGTAGACATGAAATATACAGCTGTCATTTATACCTTTCCAAAACTACATTTTATAGTCACAAATGAACATCCCAGCATCTTTGGGTGACACATATTTTTTATTCTGAAATTCAAATGGCATAGTTAAATTGGAGCAACTGATAGGCCTGACTTCCCAAACTCTTTTGTTCCCTGCAGAAAATAAGATTATTGATTTTTTTAAAAATCAGAATCAATCCTTTCAAAACTGGAATTAACCAAAAGCTTATAAAAATATAGAACATTTATTTGAAAAAATAAATAACTGGATCTCAGCAGCGACAAGGAGATTTGTAGCATTTTCGCTTGTCACTGTCCAATTTCCCCGTTCCTGACGCCATGGTCTTTGAAGACTTACAGCCCATAATCACAGTGAAAACCAGCAATCTGCTGACCACTGCCTGGGAAATAATGGGACTGGAGAACTTTCAAAACCTCATTCCCAGCGAATTCTGATTTTTTTCCCTCTCTAGTGGTTTCCTGGAAGACCCCACTTGCAAGGCTGCTTTTGCATTACCTAAATCTGAGCTCACTCAATATGAATGAACAGCTTCATTCTTCAGATGCCTGGGGCAGGGGAAGAAAACAAAAACACAAATGCAATTGTCTAATGGGACCTGTCTCTTAAGAAGTGGATAGAAGTTATAATAAACAGGAGGTCAAGGAAAGTGCTTAGGAATGAAAGGTAGAGAACAAGATGTCTGTAGCAAGCTTTGCAGAGCTCTGGCATGCTCCTTGAGATCTAGGAAGTCATGCACATGTAAGATCTTTACCATTCCATGGCTATATGCATGCTAAGAAAAATCTAAGGGCCCCAAAATTGTATTCCTGGCTAACATGAGGTTTTGTGGGAAGTTTGGACCAAGATAGAGTTGCAAAAGTGCCTGTTTGAGTGTTGAAAGTTGTTTAAAATCTGCAGAAGTCCTCAGCAGATGCTGAGCAACCCAGTCATTGTAGCTTTCCAGTTACTAGCAGACCATTCAGCAAATCAAGTCAAGCCTTTGACTGCCAAATGAGAGAGATACACGCTTTCCAGAACTCATTCAAAAAAGTTGCTAAACCAACAAAATGCCTTGGTAGCAATGACAATCATACAGAGGTGGCAGAATATGATTGGGAGAATTTCTGACCCACCCCCCAATATTAACACACACACACACACACACACACACACACACATCAATTAAGAAAAGATGAGAAAGTGACCAAAGGAACGCTCAACTTTCTGACTTACTATATAAAGGTTTTACATTGGAGAGCTTAAAAAGTTCTTTGAAAAGAAAGTTATATCTAAAGAATTAAAGAAAGAATATACATGCCATCTTATTACCTAGAAAATATCACTGAAGAAATAAAAATATAAAGAGCAAGTTGAAAATTATAAGGGAAATTAATAATCACTACACACACTCAGAATCTTAGATTATGAAGATAAAGAAGAGCCAGGAAGGAAATCAATTGACATTGCCCAGTCTGAGGGATGAAAGGAAAAGAGAGAGAGAGAGAGAGAGAGAGAGAGAGAGAGAGAGAGAGAGAGAGAGCCTCCATGAGCTAGAACCTCAACCAAAGTATTCACAGGAAAACTATGTACCAAGATGCATATGATAGAAGTCCCAGATGGCAAGAAAGAAGCAAAATGATATCTAGACCAGAGGTTCTCAACCTTTCTAATGTTACAAGCCTTTAATACAAGCCTCATGCTGTGGTGACCACCCCCCATCATAAAATTAATTTGTTGCTACTTCATAACTGTTATTTTGCTACTATTATAAATCACAATATAAACATTTTGGAGATTAGATATTTGCTAAAGGGGCCGCAACCCTCAGAATGAAAACCACTTATAAAGGAATAGTTAAGATACTTCTCATATTTATTAACAATCATTAATCTGCACTCCACTTCCTGAGCCATAGCTCTGTCTGTCTTCTGGGAGGTCTGCTGCCACCCAGGACAATCAAATAAGATACCCATGCCTCAATGCCCTGCCTGCTGCACCCCTGGCAAGCTCAGCAGTCATGAGATCTGCCCTGTCATGTCTGTGCGCCATCTTCGGGTCCACACCTCTACCTTCAAATCTCTGCTCTGCGCTCCACACTCCAGCCTGCCTCCTGGGATCCCTGCTGCCATTTGGGACAACCAGTCCCAAAGACCTGCTACTCCCAAGGACTACCAGACCAGCCAACACCAGAGACAACCAGATAGCTAAAAGCAGACACAAGAACACAAAGAACAAAAACCAGTGCAATATGGAACCACCAGAACACACATGAAGAGCAGAACTATGACATTAAATATCATCTAAAAATGAAGATGATAGAGGCATTTAAAAAATAAATAAATCCCTTAAAGAAATACAGGAAAATATAATAAAACAGGTGAGGAAAATTAATAAAACTGGAAATAGAAGCAATAAAGAAAGCACAAATGGAGGCAACCCTTGAAATAGAAAACCTAAGGAAGGAACTAAAGACCCAACATCACCAACAGAATAGAAGAGATGGGAGAGAGAATCTCAGATGTAGAAGATAGTATATAAGAACTTGATTCATTGGTCAAACAAAATGTTAAATCCAAAAACTCCCTGACAAAACATCCAGGAAATTCGGGACACTATGAAAAGACCAAACCGAAGAATAATAGGAGTAAACCAGGCTGTGGTGACACACGCCTTTAATCCCAGAACTTGGGAGGCAGAGGCAGTCAGATTCCTAAGTTCGAGGCCAGCCTGGTCTACAGAGTGAGTTCCAGGACAGCCAGGGCTACACAGAGAAACCCTGTCTCAAAAAAACCAACCAACCATCCAAACAAACAAACAAACAAACAAAACAAAAAAAAGAATAATAGGAATAGAAGAAAGAGAAGATTCCCAGCTCAAAGGCCCAGAAAAAAAATCTTCAACAAAATAATAGAAGAAAACTCCCCTAACCAAAAGAAACAGATGGCTATAAACATACAAGAAGCTTATAGAACACCAAGCAGATTGGAACAGAAAAGAAAATTCTCCCACCATATAGTACTCAAAACTCTAAATGTACAGAACAAAGAAAGAATACTAAAAGCTGCAAGGGAAAACAGCCAAGTAACATACAAAGGCAGTCTTATCAGAATAACACTTGACTCTCAACACAGACTGTAAAAGCCAGAAGGTCTTGGACAGATGTTTCACAAACCATAAGAGACCACAGGTGTCAGTCCAGACTACTATACCCAGCAAAACTTTTAATCACCATAGATGGAGAAACCAAGATATTCCATAACAAAACCAAATTGAAACAATATCTTTCTACTAATCCATCTCTACAGAGGGTAGTAGAAGAAAAATTCCAACATAAGCAGGGAAACAGCACCCAGAAAAACAAAAGAAACACATAATTCCACACCAGCAAAACCTTAAGAAGAAACACACACACACACACACACACACACACACACACACACACTAACACCACCAACATCAAAATAACAGGAACTAACAATCATTGGTCATTAATATCTCTCAAGAACAATGGACTCAATTCACCAATAAAAAGACACAGGCTAACAGAATGCATATATAAATAGGATCTATTATTTTGCTGCATACAAGAAACATACCTCTGCAACAAAGATAGACACTATCCTATTACTATTTCAGAGTAATGTGCTGGAAAAAGGGTGGACCTAAGAAACAAGCTGGAGTAACCATTCTAATATCTAACAAAATAGACTTTCAACCAAAATTAATTGAAACAAGATGGAGAAGGACACTTCATACTCATCAAAAGTAGAATTTACCATGATGACTTCTCGGTTTTGAACATCAATTCCCCAAATACAAGGGCACACACATTCTTTAAAGAAACATTACTTAACGTTAAATTACACATTGAATCCAACATAATAATAGTGTGGGACTTCAATAACCTGATCTCACCAATTGATAAGTCATCCAGACAAAAACTAAAGAGAAAAATAATGGAACTAACAGATGTTACAACTCAAATGGGCCTAAGAGATATCTACAGAAACTTCCATTCAAATACAAAAAAATATACCTTCTTCTCAGCACCTCATGGAACCTTTTCCAAAACTGGCCATATATTCAGTCACAAAGCAAGCCTCAACAGATACAAGAAGAGTGAAATAACCCTTTGCATCTCATCAGACCACCATGGATTAAAGTTGGACTTCAACAACATCTGAAACAACAGAAAGCCTACAATTTCATGGAAACTGAACAAGCCTCTACTCAATGACCATAAGGTCAAAGAAGAAATAAAAAAAAGAAATCAAAGACTTTCTAGAATTAAATTAAAATGAAGGTATAACATACTTGAACATATGGAACACAAAGAAAACAGTGCTAAGAGGAAAGTTCATAGCACTAAGTGCCTTCATAAAGAAATTAGTGAGATTTTGTACTAGTGATTTAGCAGCATATCTGTAAGCTCTAGGAATAAAAAAGAAGCAAACACACCCAAGAGCAGTAGATGGCAGTAAATAATCAAACTCAGGGCTGAAATCAATCAATTAGAAACAAAATACAAAGAGTCAACAAAACCAAGAGCAGATTCTTTTAGAGAAATCAAGAAGAAAGACAAACGCTTAGTCAAACTAACTAAAAGACAAAGAGACAGTATCCAAATTAACAAAATCAGAAATTAAAAATGAGACATGACAACAGACACTGAGAAAAATTTTAAAAAATCATTAGGTCTTGCTTCAAAAGCCTGAACTCCACAAAATTGGAAAAGCTAAAAGAAATGGAAGATTTTTCTTTATAGATACCACTTACCAAAGTTAAATCAAGACCAGTTAAACTATTTAACCAGTCCTATAATACTTAAGGAAATACAAGCAATGGTTAAAAAGTCTCCCAATCAGTGGTAACACACGCCTTTAATCCCAGCACTTGGGAGGCAGAGGCATTCGGATTTCTGAGTTTGAAGCCAGCCTGGTCTACAGAGTGAGTTCCAGGACAGCCAAGAAATTGCAGAAGACATCCAAAGATGGAGAGATCTCCCATGCTCATAGATCTGTAACATTAACATAGTGAAAATGGCCATCTTAGCAAAAGCAATCTACAGATTCAGTGCAATTCCCATCAAAATTCCAACACAACTGTTTTACAGACCTCTAAAGAGCAATTCTCAACTTCATATGGAAAAACAAAACAAAACAAAACAAAAAAACCCAACATAGCTAAAACAATCCTGTATAATAAAATAACTTCTGGAGGTATCACTATCACTAATCTCAAGCTGTCTTACAGAGCAATGGTAATAAAAACTGCATGGTATTGGTACAGAAACAGGCAGGTTGATCAATGGAATCAAATCCAAGCTCCAGAAATAAAGACACACACTTGATTTTTGTCAAAGTCAAAACCATACCATGGAAAAAAAGAAAACATCTTCAACAAATGATGCTGGTCTAACTGGATGTTCACATGTAAAAGAATGTGAATAAACTTATATTTTCACTCTGCACAAAACTCAAGAGCATGTGGATCAAAGACCTGGACAAAAAAACAGATATAATAATCTCATAGTAAAGAAACTTGGGAATAGCATTGAACACATTAGTACAGAAGACAATTTCCTGGCCAGAACACCAATGGCTCAAGCTCTAAGATCAACAATTGATAAATGGGACCTCATGAAACAGAAAAACTCCTGGAAGGCAAAGAATATGATCAAGAGAACAAAACAGCAGCCTACGAAATGGGAAAAGATCTTTACCAACCCTACATCTGACAGAGGGCTAATATCCAAAACACATATAGAACTCAAGAAGTTAGACACCAACAACCCAAATAACCCAACTTTAAAATAGGGTACAGAGCAAAACAGAGAGTTCTCAACAGAAATCTTGAATGGCAGAGAAGCACTTAAAGAAATGTTCCATATTCTTAATAATCAGAAAACTATAAATCAAAATGACCTTGAGATTCCACCTTACACCCATCAGAATGGTTAAGATAAAAAACTCAAGAGACAGCACATTCTTGGGAGGATGTGGGGCAAGGGGAACACTCCTGCATAGCTGGTGGGAGTGAAAACTTGTACAGCCACTCTGAAAATCAGTTTGGCAGTTTCTCAGAAAACTGTGAATAATTCTACCTGAAGACCTAGCTATGCCACTGCTGGGCACATACCCAAAAGATTCTCCACCATACCATAAGGATACATGTTCTACTATGTTCATAGCAGCTTTATTTATAATAGCCAGAAACTGGAAACAACCCAGATGTCCCTCACACGAAGATTGGCTACAGAAAATGTGGTTCATTTACACAATGGAATATTATTGTAATGTAATGCTATTAAAAATGAGGACATCATGAATTTTGCAGGCATGTGGATGGAACTAGAAAATGTCATATTGAGTAAGGTTATCTAGGCCCAAAAGAACATGCATGGTATGTACTCACTTATAAGTAGATGTTAACTATGAAGTATAGGATACCCACACTAAGTCCACAGACCCAAAGAAGCTAAACAAGAAAGAAGGCACAAGTGAAGATGCTCGAATCTCACTTAGAAGAGGGAATAAAAGAGTCAAAGGGGTAGAAAATGAAGGAGGGGACTGGGTTGGAGAGGGGTTGGGAGAGGAATGGGGCGGGGGGAATCAGATATGGGGAGAGACAGGAGAGAGGGCCAGAGGGCCAGGAGAATTAGTGAAATATGCAGCTGTCAGGGATTGGAGCGGGGCATCTCTAGGACATGCCAGAGACCTGGGATGAGGGAGGCTCCCAGGAATCTATGGGAATTACTTTATCTGATACTCATTGCAATGGGGATATGGAACCTGAAGGAGCTAACTCCTGTAGCCAGCAGGATCTTCAGTGGAGGGATAAGGACTCCAACCCCCCCACCCCCCACCCCCCACCCCCCACAAACTTTCTACCAAAATTTTATTCTGTTTAAAAGAAATGCAGGGACAAAGATAAAGCAGAGATGGAGGGAATGACCAACAAATAACTGGCCCAAATAGAGACCCATCCCATGGGCAAGCACCAATTCCTAACACTATTAATGATACTTTATTATGCTTGCAGGCAGGAGCTTGGCCTAACTGTCCTCTGAGAGTCTCCACCCAGCAGCTGACTGAAACAGATGCAGAGACCCACAGCCAACCCTTGGAAGGAGCTCAGGGACACTTACGGAAGAGTTGGGAGAAGGATGGAGGGACATGAAGGGAGTGGGAACTCCACAGAAAGACCAACAGAGTCAGCTAACCTGGACCCTTGGGGCTCTCAGAGACTGAATTATCAACCAAAGATCATACACTGGCTGGACTCAGGCCCCTGCCATGTATGTAGCAGATGTGCAGCTTGGTCTTCACGTGGGTCCTCTAACAATGGGAGCAGGGCCTCTCCCTAAAGCTGTTGCCTGTCTGTGGAATCTGTTCCCAAACAAGGCTGTCTTGTCTGGCCTCAGTGGAAGAGGGTGCACCTAGCCCTGCAGAGACTTGATTGCCAGGGTTAGGGGATACCCAGGGGGGCCTCCACCCTCTGAGAGAAGAAGGGGAGGGGGAGGGACTATGTGAGGAGGTAGGAAGCAGTGACTGGAATATAAAGTGAATAAATAAATTAATTAAGGGGTGGGGAGAAACTTAATGAGCTAAAGGAGCTCCATATTTAGATGGTTTAAAACCAGATGGCATCTGTCAAGTCGGGGGGGGGGGCCTTTAACAAGACAAAAGAGAAGTCAGAGTTACAGAAGAAAGTCCACAATAAGGTTATTTATTAGAAGCCAGCAAGACAAGACCAATAGGCCATATACTGACATAGAAGGCTATCAATCCAAAATTCAATTTCCTGCTTTAAAAACCAGCAATAACAACAACAGCAAAATAGCCTAAAAACAAAAACAAAAACAAATGCACTCTAAAAAATGTAGGAGGTAAGATATTATATGACAAGCCTGAACAGAGAGAATTTTTACTAACAACCCCATTGTGCTGGTTTGTTTTATTTCAACCTGACACAAGCTTAAGTCATCAGAGAGTAGAGAGCCTCAGCTGAGTAACTGCCTCCATAAGATCTGGCTGTAGGCAAGAACTCAGCCTATTGTAGGTGGTGTCACTCCTGGGCTGGTAACCCTGGGTTCTATAAGAAAGCAGGCTGAGCAAGCCATGGGAAGCAAGCCAGGAGGCAGCACCCTCCGTGGCTTCTGCATCAGCTCCTGCCTCCAGGTTCCTACCTTTGTGAGTTTCCACTCTCACAGCTTTAGTTGGACTGTTGTACGAATGGTGAGTGAAATAAACCCTTTCCTCCCCAAGCTGCTTTTGGGCATGGTGTTTCATCACAGAAATAGTAACCCTAATTGGCATACCTGTTCTACAAGAAATACTAAATGAACCCTTCAGCAAAAATAAAGGAAAACTACATAGTAGCTTGAATAAACTAGGATAAATACTGAGAACAGCTAAAGTTAACTCTGAGTGTAGAAAAAAAAAGGTTGTAATTTGTATCCAACTATTTTTCCCACTTGACATATGTCTTAGTTAGGGTTTCACTACTGTGAACAGACACTATGACCAAGGCAACTCTTAAACATTTAATTGGGCTTGGCTTACAGGTTCAGAGGTTCAGGACATTATCATCAAGGTGGGAACACGACAGCATTCAGGCAGACATAGTGCAGGAGGAGCTGAGAGTTCTACATCTTCATCTGAAGGGCTCAAAGAGAATACTGACTTCCAGGCAGCTAGGACAAGAGTATTAAAGCTCATGCCCACAGTGACACACCTACTCCAACAAAGTTACACCTCCTAATATTGCCACTCCCTGGACCAAGCATATACAAACCATCACAACATAAAATGCAATTACATAAAGCAGTGATTATAAATATAAACTATGGGAACATGAAGTTTAGATATATAATTTATGAAAATAATAGCCAACACAAAGAATAAGGGACAAATTTTGCAAAATACTGAAAAGCAATTCAGTATTAAACAAACTAGCCTGTTACAAATGAAGATGTTAATTTGTTCATTGTAATTTCTGGTACAACAATAAGAAAATAAAACTAAAACATAGTAAATAAAAAGCATAAAGGTAGCACCTTTCACTAACGGTATGTTTGAAAATGTCCATCACAAAGGGCCAGTGATGGACAAATTGAAGAACAAAAAGATACGAGTTTAGAAACAAATAGCAAAATGTCAGACATTGCTCCCAACCTACTGCCAATTGCATTAAATATAAGTGGATTACATTCTCAAATTAAGAGGCAAAAATTGATGAGTTTGTATAATGTCCCAATTGCATACGCTCTAAGAAACATACTTTAGGTGCAAGGACGAAAACTTTAAATCATATACATGTGTGTTATGTTATTCATCTAAGTAATAAATGTCATAGCCAATCATTGTTCTAGTCATGTGAAATGAAAGAATAAGCAATTGAATAATAAAAGCAATTCCTTGAATCACGGTGTTTTGTGTTGTGTGGCACTCCTAAATGCCCTTTGTGGCTTATATTCAACTGCTGATTGAGTTTAGAATATATATTCAAATTAATTAATCTGAGGTGGGAGAATAACTGAGACATGTTGGCTCAGAGTATTTCCCCTGAAATACTTCAGCTTTAATTGAGCATCTTTGGACTCTCACCCCCAAAGATGGGGCTGCCCAACAAGACAAGATGCAGCATTCAATCAACCTTAAAAGAAATCAAAGGACACTTAGGATTTAAAAACCAAACTACAGAGGTTATTTTATTGGGAAAAATGTAATTCAAGTTCTTATCCTAGTGGTAATAGTATAGTATGTGTGGGCTGTTCTTCATTGTGAGAAGTCTGTGTGTTTCTGGCAACCCGTTATCGGAAAGACAGCCTGAGGGAATGAGAGGAGAAATGTTACTGTGGGCACCAGTAAAGCAATATTCTGTTTGTTAGGCCTGTATAACTTTGTATTTCATAAGAGAGACCCCCCACCCCTGCTGCCATAGAGCAACTGGATCCACAGGAGTGTCCATGAAATGGCGGAAGATGACTTGGGAGGATATTAAAAAATATCTCACATCCCAGACACAAAGAAAAAACTCAGTTAATGTTCATGAACCGACCTGATGTCACTTTTCCTCACCGGGGACAAGACTCGAGACTTGTTTTCAATGGAGGGGGGGCTCGCCCCTCCCTCTCTTGGAAAGTCTGTCTAACACCCCTGGAATGGTCTTGGCCTGTTATACCTTGGGAGGTAACCCGAGGAAGCTCTTAGGCCACAAGAGTCGAAGTTAGCAATAATTACCTAGAAACTCATCGAGTGAGCGATAGAGTTTAAAGAAGCCTCCACTGGTGACTAAGTTTTTCCTTGAATAGTTCCCAAGCTCTGTAAAAAGGTAGCTTACTCTGTGTCAACATCACCAAGGGTGTTTTTGTGTGAAGTGAAGAGAGAAGTGTTTGGGTGGTGGGGACACGAAATGAAGATTTAGGGAACAGCAAGACCAGCTCCAAACAGGATTGCCATGATGAAAGAGTGGTCCACACTGGCGGGCCAACAGGGATGATTGACAGGAGTCTGGGGACCCTTAACCAAAGCCATGTAAATAAAACTTCCCAAAGAGTGTTTGGTAATAAAGAGCAAGGCGAGAGCCTCAGAGCAACACCCAGAAATTTCAGGAGGGATTTATGTTACACCTCAAAAGCAGACATCAGAAAGACGGAGGTGCTTGGAGAGTCAAATCATCTGGGGGCTGAGGGCAATCATGGCTTACCCATGAATGGAAAATAGACCCTTTCTATAAACAGTTGTTGGCCTCATAGACCCAAGCCAGGGGCAAATGATAGCCCAGAGCCCTTCTGCAGCCCCAACTCTCCTGAAGGCCAAAGCTAAAATTCTCCACTGAGGGCTCCCTAAGCCTCAAGTTTCAGTGCCTCTAACCCTGCCAGATTTTCATTTATGAATTTGTTATTCTGTCTCACGGGGTGTTTTCTGAAACATCAACAAATTCTGTCCACACACGTGTGACTCACTCTGGGAATAGTGAGGGAGCCAGGACTCCTCAGGCTCCATGCTATCTAGGGCTCCCAATGGGGGTCTTGGACTATCTCCCACGGGTGGGGTCTGTGGGAACCCTCCACACAGCCTCTGGTGGACTAGGTTCCCTGTGGAGACTGCTTTGGTTGGGGTGAGTTCCCAGGTATGTCTCATCCCCAAGCACTAAGGATGGTGGTCCTTGTTGGCATGGCCACCCACTGGCAGTGACTGCATAATCTCTGTCAACACCATTCATCCACCCACGCCATTTTCCATTTTGTGTCAGTCACTTGATGACTGGTAGGGACAGTTAAGCACCACCTTGGACTGCTGCCCGTGTGGGGACCCAGCTGAACATTTTGTTAGGAGTTACTTCACACCCGTCTGTGACTGAACCTGAGCCATGAAGCAGAGAACATCACCTTTGTCCCCGGTCATTGAGACCCAGAACCTGGAGTCACAGACTTTCTCTGGGTTTGAATGGCTGTACCATTCAGAAGGCTAGAACTTACATCTCATCTAGATCAGGATAAACATTTGCCAAAAGACAGGCGGGAGAACAAGCCAGCAGGTGTGAGTTTTAGTCCCACTTATCAACTGTGATTTCTCAGATTCCTAACTTGTTTAATAACCTGGCTCATGGTGTTTCCTGACCTCATTATAAGACACTTTTCTCGTAATAAGAGCTGTGTTACGTTCATAGCTACTTGGTCTTTGGTTATTTATCCTCTTAACAGAAGGAAATGAACCCAAACAGGCAATAATACATTCTTCTAGGCTGGTGATCTCTGGATGAGGTGGCAGGAGGTGAAAGCCCCTTCTCCAAGGTGCTGCCCCCATCCAGGTCACCCTCATAGAGTCTCTCCCCCATCCCCTTCTTCTCTGAAAGGTTGGGGTCCCCTAGGTATTCCCACACCCTGAAACATCAAGTCTCTGAAGGACTAGTCACATCCTCTCCCATTGAGGCCAGACAAGGTAGTCATAGAGACTGAGCTGCATGTCTGTTACATATGTTGGGGTGGGGGGGGGGGTTGTTCCAGACCATGTATATGCTCTTTGGTTGGTGGCTAGGTCTCTAAGGGCTCCCAGGGGTTCCAGGTTAGTTGACTCTGTCAGTCATCCTGTGGCGTTCCTATCCCGTCCAGGACCCTCAGTCCTTCCCCCAACTCTTCCATAAGAGTCCCTGAACTATTAAAGACAAGGACATCATGAATTTCACAGGCAAATGGATGGAACTTGAGAATATCATCTTGAGTGAGGCAACCAGACCCAAAAGTACATATGTAGTATGTACTCACTTCTAAGTGGATATTAGCCATCAGGATGCTCATGATATACCCCACAGACCCAAAGAAGTTAAACAAGAAGGAAGATACAAATGAGGACTTGAAATCTCACTTAGAAGGGAGAACAAAATAGTCATGGGAAACAAAGGAAGGGAGGGAATTGTGTGGGAGAGGGGAGGGGACAGGGATGGGGCAGCAGGAGCAGATGTGGGGAGAGACAGGAGAGAGGGCCAGAGGGCAGGAGAATGAATAGAAATCTGAAGCTGCCAGGGCTGGGGGGCTGTTAGGGGAATCTCTAGGAAGTCTCAGAGACCTGGGATGGTGGAGGATCCCAGGAGTCAATGCAGGTGACCATAGCCAAGATACCTAACATTGAGGACAAGGAACGTGAAGAGGCCATCTCCTTTTAGCAAGGCTTCTTTATCTACTGGTATTTGCACCTTTGTAGAACCTGCCCTTGCTGAAGAGTGGACAGCTTGTATAAGGTCCATCCGACTATATCACGCAGGAGCCAGAGAAGTCAGCCCAGACTTTGAGACATGTGGCTTTGGACTCCTGGGTAAAGAGTCTTAGGAGAAGGACATGGATTCTGACCGTGCACCCAGGAGCTGCAGGTGACAGTGTGCAGTGGGCAGACAGGCATGGCTTCTGGCTGTGTACCCTATGGCTTCTGACCATGCACCCCAGGAGGGATGGGTGACAGTGAGCAGTGGGGAAAAGAGGGAACACATCCCCTCTCACTGTCGTTCTAAAAGGAATGAGCATGGGATGGGGCTCCTGGCTAATTGTTAATTGCAGTGCTCTTAAAAATTCTTCTTCCCAATCTATGTAACAGCACACACCTGAACTCACAACAGTTGGGAGGTGGAGGCAGGAGGATCAGAAGTTCAGAACCATCTGGCTACAGAGTGAGTTTGAAGCCAGCCTCAGTTACTAGAACCCACTTCTCACAAAACAAAACAAAAGGGGGAGTCAGCTCTCCTTGTGAAAGGAGACCATGATGAGAGCTTGTTCATTTCTTTCATGGTGGCTAGGACATGGCTAAGCGTTTCTGGGACCTTGGTGGCCAGGCCTGCAAGGATTTGCACAAATAACTGAAGGAGAAATGAATCATTCATTTGAAGCAGTCAGTACTTATAGAATATCTGTTATGTTCCAGGCAGAACACAGCAATAGTAGCAAGCTGTACTATAGAAAGAGAGACTCAGCAAAGGTAGGTGTCCAGGAGGAAGACCTAGGTGAGGGGTTGAGGGGCCATGAGCTGTGTGGTTGGATTTTGATATGAGCTCCCGGAGGACCAGGACTGAAGGTGCCTTGCTTCCTGCAGACTGCACGAGCTCTAGTAGCCTTTGGCCTAACTGTCCTTTAGGACATTGTGTTGTCTGTCACTGTATGTGGAAGCCATAGGTCAGCCTTGGCTACTGGTCCACAGAAGCCATCCACCTTGTTTTTTTGCTTTGCTTTGTTTTTGTTGTTGTTAGTTTTCTTAGAAGGGTTTGTTTGGTTTGGTTTTTTGATTTTTTGAGACAGGGTTTCTCTGTGCAGTCCTACCTGTCTTGGAGATCACTCTGTAGACCAGGCTAGCCTCAAACGCAGAGATCTGTCTGCCTCTTTGTACGGAGTGCTTAAAGGTGTGTCTCGACATCACCAGACTCACCTTGCTTTTTTCTTATAAAAAAAAAACTCTCATTGGAACCTGAAGTCTACCAATTAGGCTAGTGTGGCTGACCAGCAAGCTCCAGAGACCTCCTGTGTGCAGGAGGGATTGTTACAGGCTTGTGCTACCACCCCTG
The DNA here is from genome assembly GCF_000001635.26 of Mus musculus. Lineage (NCBI taxonomy): Eukaryota > Metazoa > Chordata > Mammalia > Rodentia > Muridae > Mus > Mus musculus. The sequence continues at coordinate 4,388,720 of NT_166305.2, forward strand.
ATTGATGTGGGTATTAGAAATTGAACTCATGTCCTCAGGCTTGCAAGGCGAGGACTTTACTGACTAGGTCATTTCCACGGGCTCAGATTCTATTTATTCTGTTCATTTATAATTAGCAACATTACCATGTGCTTCAGAGGGTACACATTTCAGATCAGCCTTATATCCCCAGTGACCAAGTTAATTGTGATGGGCGCAGCTTAATGCCATCATCATGACCCAGAGGAGGGAACTGAGTCTATTACCCTACATTCCTTATAGGATGCCAGGTGAGGTTGCTGCAGGGACTCCTGGACCACATCTTGAGTTTCAGCAACTTAAAATCTACCCTCGGTTTCCCTAGATGTGACGCAGGGCCAACAATATTTAGGTTATGGTGAAGCCAGAGTAGAATAACCTACTTAGTACAGTGTCCAGCAAAGTTTGCAGTAGTATAAAGTGCTTTAACGCTACCTGTTGGATTCATTTTGTGTGAGACCAGCGATGTTTGACCAGGTGCCTTTGATGAGACTGAATGTGTATGTATGTTCTAGGACAAATATCCTATTGAACATTTTTTTTAACATTTCCAAACATTGCAGTAATTCCTTTAAGTGGTTATTTTTGGTTGTTTGCACAGTCTCCTCTGGTGTAGTGGATAAATTTATTAGTAGTAATAATAAAAAATAATCATGAACTTGCATTTGACGCAATGTATCAACTCTCCTAGCATGCAGGCCCCTGGACAAGCTACAAAAGGGAGTAGACCTTTCTTCTCCCCTGGTGGCCTCGTCCCTGATCCGGTGCTGTCAACACTGTAAATGTCTGTCCTGCTGTACACTATAGAGTTACCTTTACACACAAGAACAGCTCAGTTACAGACCCCTCAATACCAGTACAAACTGTGGGATTTATAGCAGTTTAGGGTAAACAGTAAGCAAAAGGCAACATTGTAAAAGGCAACACTGTAAATTTATAAAATGGTAGAAAACTCTTAATGTTTATCTCAAAATAGTTGTTTATTTAGTGAACACATCAATACCTAACATACTTCCCCTTTGAAGCACTGAAAAGAAGTAAATATCAACATTTTAACAGGTTTTGCTTGATAATATCTTCATTTACACGTAATAATTATTTTTATTTATTTTAAGGGATTTTAAAATTGCTTTTGCTTCTGCATCAAATTTTGCATACACCATACTGGAGAGTGTCTGAGTAATAAATCTTAAACCTTTTTGAGCCATGCCAAGAATCTCTGTCCTTGGGATGCAGTGTCAGGATGATCTCTATGCGTCTGAGGTCAGACTGGACTATATCATTAGCTCCAGGTGAGGCTGAGCTACATAGAGAAACACTATTGCAAAAAAAAAAAAATCCCCAAAATAAAATAAATCTTGTTAGCATTCAGAATTGTGATGCAAAACGTGGTATACCTACACAATGGAATACTACTCAGCCATTAAAAACAAGGACATCATGAATTTCACATGGAAACGGAACTAGAAAATATCATCCTGAGTGAGGTAACCCAGACCCAAAAGGACATGCATGGTATGTACTTATTTATAGGTGGATATTGGCCATAAATTAAAGGATAACCATGCTATAATCAAAGAAGCCAAATAACAAGGAGGGCAAAAGGAAGATGGTTGAATCTTTCTCAGAAGAAGAAACAAAATAGATATCAGAGGTCAATGGAAGGAGGGAACTAAGTGGAAGAGGGGATGAGGAGGGGAGGGGGAGATCATACGTAGGGAGAGCATGGGAGAGAGAAGGGAGATCAGGAGTTTGGGGGGCAATCTCTAGAATGTGCTAGAGACCTGGGCTGGGAAGAGGCTCAGAGGGTCCATGGGGGTGACTCTAGCTGAGACACCTAGCAGTGAGGTATATGATGCCTGAAGTGGCCACTTCCTGTAGCCAGGCAGGACTCCCAGTAGAAGGATAAAGACAGTAATCCACCGACAAAACCTTTGACCCAAAATTTGTCCTGCCTACAAGAAATGCAGGGACAAAGATGGAGCAGAGACTAAGGGAATGACAAACCAATGACTGGCCCCACTTGAGAACCAATCCCTGACACTATTAATGATACTCTGTTATGCTTGCAGACAGGAGCCTAGCATTAACTGTCTCCTGAGAGGCTCCATCCAGCAGCCAATGGAAAGAGATGCAGAGACTCACACTCAAATATTAGATGGATCTTGAAGAGCCTTACTGAAGAGTTGGGAGAAGGATTGAGAGACTCCATAGGAAGACCAACAAAGTCAACTAACCGGACCCTTGGGGGTTCCCAGAGACTGAACCACCAACCAAAGAGTCAGCACCTAGGCCCCCTGCACATTCATAGCAGATAAGCAGCTTGGTCTATAGGCAGTTTCCCCAGCATCTAGAGCAGGGGCTGTCTCTGAGCCTGTTGTCTGCCTGCCTGTGGATCCTGTGCCCCTAAATGGGCCACCTTGTCTAGCCTCAGTGGGAGAAGATGCACCTAGCCCTTCAGTGACTTGGTGTGTGCGTGTGTGTGTGTGTGTGTGTGTGTGTGTTGCGGGGGGGGGGGCTTAATAGTGGGTAAAGCCCAGAAGGGAGCTTCCCCTTCTCAAAAAAAAGGAAAGGTAGAATGGGGGAGAACCTGTGTGAGAGGGTTCTGGGAGCAGAAGAAGGGCTGATATCAGGTTGCACAGTGAATACATAAATAATTTTTAAAAACACCCCAATATAAATAGATAGATAGATAGATAGATGGATGGATGGATGGATGGATGGATAGATAGATAGATAGATAGATAGATAGATATTGTGATGCATATGACATTCACAGAACCCAGGGAGCCACACTCGTGCCTTTATTGGAGCAGAGGCCAAGAGAGGGAGAGCCGCACAGAGGTTTCTTTTCTCTAGCATGGTGAGGGGGAGGGGTGGCTGAGCCCTGAAGGTACATGAATGAACCCTTCTTTCTGGACTGGCACCTTCCTCCTGGAGGCTGAAGCACTGTAACTGTTTTCCTTCCTCGGGATGGTGCTCACTCCTTCTCAGCTGTGGATCCAGGAGATCAACACCGGACTGCCCATTGAGTCACCCGCAGAGATCCACAAACACGAAATCCAGACCTCCCCAGGCATTCTGATGTGGTACACTGCCTGAAAGGCACTTGTTAACACAAGAAATAGAACACCGTATTCAAAATGACACAAGATAACTAAGTATCGTTAAGGGGAGAGTCTTTGATAAGCCTCCCAAGTGTGAAATCAGTGTGTTTGGTCAGCACTTAGCTGTGTGCCTGGGAGAGGGATCAGCCCAATGGTCACAGTGCCCAGATGAGTGGCAGATTCATGAACTGAATCCACGGCTGTCTAGCTCTCCAGTCCAGGCACACTCTGCTAAGCCATACTATAGAAAGTGAAAGTTAAATTATCAAACAGATTACTCACTTAGAATTGTTGTGATAGCAATTATTCCCTGTCTTCTAGACAGTTTTATTGCAACCTGAGCCCAGGAAGACCTAAAAGAATATATGTTTATGAAGAAAGGAGAAAATAAGAAATCCTGAGATGTGTTGGCTTGGTAATCTAGAATAGGCTAAAGGGAAACAAATAGCAAGTGGCACTTCTGACATATCAATATGCAGTGAAGTCCATTTATAGTAGACAGGGTTTGCTAAGGAATACATCCAGTAGAGTGACTCTGTGTTATGAGAAGATATATGTTTGATTGGCTTATGTGACAGGGGCTGGGTGAGTGAGTATCCAATAGTTGCTCAGCCTGTAAAGATAGATGCCTCAAGGGTCCTAATTCAGTACATGTTAGAAGGCCAAAGGAGTTGGTGTGTGTGTCAGCTGAGTACAATACCCACACCAGCAATAGCAGTGAGTGACTGATACACTTGCCCAGAAAAAAAGTGAAGGCAGGCCACACTGCTGTCCCAAGCCTCTGGATAGTTAACTCAGCCACTGGAAAGTACCGTCCACTCATAGACATGCCCAATACTGTGTCTCCTAGGTGATTCCAGGTCCCATCAAATTGACAGTACAATACTGGTCATCACACCAACTAAAGACTTTCTTATCACCAAGTCTCCTTTGATGACTGAGACAGAGATCTTGAGAGCAAACCCTAGTCAGAACTAAGCACATGAGCTAAGGAAGGTGAAGCCTACCATCATAAGATCTGAAGAAAGCAAGTATACCTGTGTGTGTCTATCACATCCAACATGACACATTCACTTCCTATTTCTGATCTTTGACTCCAACGCTGTCCAACATCTAAAGAGCAGATCCAATCGCCTGCTTCCAAAGCCTCACTTTTAAAAAAGCTGCTGTTGTGTCTACTTGACTCCTTGTCATGATTTTCCAGGGAAGCCTCATGCATAAGCCAAGGGTTGAATCTCAGAAAGTGTGTGTCTCAAATGATGAGGTGAACACACTTTAGCTCCACGAGGAATGTCAGCCATTCAAGGAGCTTCAATCATAGTGCTTATAGGATGGAAGAAGAGAGACATCACCACACAGACTGGTGTCTGTGGTCATGGCCTTGCAAGTCTCAGCTAGGAGAGGAGCCAGTCTGTGTAACCGAGACAGCCTCCACCCTTAGACTGGAGAAGCCTAGCCCTCAGTCATTCTTCCCCACCTGTGCACTTCCTACGCCGAGGTGTTTGTCACTTAGTAGCACTTTCAGAATTACCACAGAGAGTTTGGGGGCGCAACTGGTAGAAGTAGGAACCATGCAGGGACACTGTTCACCCAAGCTTCAGGTTCATCTCAAGTACAGTACGACTCCATCGCAGGATTTTGAGAACAAGAATCAAGGAGTCTTGGCATAGACAGTTATAGCACTGATTCCTGTCCCATGAAGTGACAGGAAAACCCTTTGTGAGCATGCAGTTTCGTAGGACAACAATGCTTAAGGTTAAAGTGTTAAAATACTACATAAGTAGCAACTTAAATGCAAATATGTGACAGCAGTTTTGTCCGTACAGCTCCTCCACTCCACACCCAGTATTGACCCCTTCTGCCCAGGCAACTGGAGTTTGAAAAATGTTAGAAGCAGAAGGGAGCAAATATTCAAAAGTCCCCACATTCTCTTTTGCCCTAAATTGGTGTGTGTGTGTGTGTGTGTGTGTGTGTGTGTGTGTGTGTGTGTATGTGTGTGTGTGTGTGTGTGTGTGTGTGTGTGTGTGTGTGTGTGTGTGAGACAAAATGTATCCTGGGGTGGTGCTCTTTAAAGGTCCTCAGAAATGTCTGCCTTAATGTTGGAGACAGACTCTGTGATTTAGCTAGGCTGACCAAATTACTGATCTCCCAGTCTCTGAGTCCTCAATGCTAAGATTTAAGTAGGTACTATTGTAACGGGTTTGTTTCTTTTTGTTTTTTGTTTGTTTAATGTGGGTGCTAGAGATGGAACTCATGTTGTTCTGAGTGCTTGACAAGTGTTTTATGACCTAACTTCTCCCATCCTCCTTTTAATCCGACAGCTGTTTATCATCTCTGGAATAATGTTCTCCACTGAGCCCACTGTGTCCCTAGGATTCATTTTCTCCCCGTAGCTTCTTGTTTCCTTTTCCAAGAGACCTCAGCCAGGCTCTGCCCTCTTCCCTGATGCTCTCAGCCTGGCACCACTTCACTCTGCCTGTCAGCAGAACCCTGTGTGCAGTCTCAACTTCTAGACTGGGGAGTGAGTCACATCACCAGCACATCAAGCCTCCAAGGAATCCTCCTGCATTTGCTCCTTCTAACGTTTTAAAACACAGTCTTCTGAGACGTCACAAACAATTAACCAAATCTCCCTCATGAATGTTTAGCTTTCTATTTCCTTGGAATTTTCTAGGAAACGAAATGCCATCTTCTTATGCTTGCACTTCCCCTCCATTAAGTAAACATCCATTGACTGCCATGATTCCATCTTAGACAAAGTGTGAGCTGGGAAATCTGAGGTACACAGGTGTCAGCTAAAAACATTGTAACGCCTCAGAGCTTAAAACAGAACAAGACAAAAACAAGGAACAACAACAACAAAAACCCCACAGCCATGTATGTGTCCACCTGCAGCTTCTGTTCCCCTTGTTGCTTTGCTTTTGGCAAAGACAAACCTGATGTTAGGGGCAGAACCTTGCACCACTGTGTGAGATGTATGGGGAGGGGGATGGGTTTTATTTCCCACCATCAGTATCTTCAGATAGGACCATCTGACATGTCCATCTGGACAGTCACCACGGAGAGCTGTGTTCATCCTTTTACTTGTTGCTGTGACAAGATGTCTAACAAAAGGGTTCATGAGGTCTCAAAACACTTTGTGTTTGTTATTCATGGCTCCTGGTCCCTCAAGGCAGAGAAAGCCTGGCAGAGTTTGTGGCAGTGGAAGTGTGGAGCTGGGACTGCTCACATCCTGGCAGAGTGGGAAGCAGAGGGAAAGGGATGCTGGTGTTCAGCTGGCTGTCTCCTTTTTATAGAGTCTATGATCTCAGTCCCATCTCAGAGTCAGGGCAGGTCTGCTAAACCTCTTTGGAAGAGCCTATAGACAAGCCGAGAGGTGTCTCTCCTAGGTGATTCCAAGTCAATCCGTCCCAGTGAAGAGGAGACATTAGGTTTTGTTTCTGCTGAGAGCAGGTTTCCACAAAGGTATTCAAATACTGAAAAGAATGTTTTCTTTCTCTGAGGACTAAATAGAAGCTTGTCTTCGTGTACCTTGCTGAGGCTGAGACTGGCTAGCCTTCCGCTGTCTCCACTTGATGGCATTTAGGTCACATACATACATCTTTATGCCCACGCCCTTGTCAATCAACATTCCTTAAGAACATGGTCCCTCCTTTGCTTTTTTTTTCAACATTTAAAAGTGTCACTCTTCTGTTTCTCTCTTATTTGTGGTCTACAAAATCACATGCAAAGAAACTCCCACTTCCCTTCCACAGGGCATCTTACCCTGTTGTGTATTCTGTGTACAGCTTCTACACAGGCATGACACCATGTGTCCTCCCCTCTGTTCCTCACTGAGCCAGGAACACTCTTCACAATTTATTTCAAAATTTAAAACATTTAGGAGATTTCTTTAAAGATATATTTTTATTTTCATTTATGTTGATGTGCATGTTTATGTGAATGTATGCCACATGGACGTGGATGCTTTTGGAGGCCAGAATAGGGTGCCGGATTCCTTGAATCTGAAGTTACAGAAAGTTATGGCCACTTCTTGTGGCTGCTAAGAACTGCACTCAGGTCCTCCAGAAAAGCAATAAGTGCCCTTAACTGACTATCCCCAAACATGGGAGATTTTAAGTCTCCAATCCTGCTGAGATGGCAGTAGGATCAGAACATGACATCAGTAAGGGTGGGATCAGCCTGTGGACAGTGGTGGGATCAGGCTGTGGTATGGACAATGGTGAGATCAGGTTGTGATGTGGACAATGATTTCAGGCTACAGTGTGAACAATGGTGGCATCAGACTGTGGACAATGGTGGGAGCAGGCTGTGGTGTGGACAATGGTGGGATCAGGCTATGGTGTGGACAATGGTGGGATCAGGCTGTGATGTGGACAATGGTGGCATCAGGTTGTGGTGTAGACAGTGGTGGGATCAGGTTGTGATGTGAACAATGGTGGCATCAGGCTGTGGCCATTGATGTTAGAATTAGGCTGTGGTATTGAGGATGGTGGGACCAAGTTGTGGTATTGATGAGGGTGTCCTTGGGCCAGATAATTACTGGGGGTTGGGCTGCTCTAGCTAGAGACTTGCCAGGAGCAGCTTTGACAGCATGAGAATGATACCGAGCTCTCAGAACTCATTGCTTCTGACTGCATCGCAGCAGACTTGGAAGACAAGATCCTAAAATATATTCGTTATCATTTTGTACCAATTGTATTCTGAAACTCTTGGTGTTTTAATTTTATTTATATTGTTCATACTATCTTCATTGTGAGTGTATAGATATTGTTCCTTTCTGGTTGTCCTTCCTCCTCCTGTTCTTAGAATCTAGGACATTTTTGTTTAGGATGCAGTTCAGTTCCATTTTAACCTGGGAATGCAGATCAGGGCCAATCTCAGTTTTGGCTTTTGTTTATTTTTCAACTGTGCCCCCTCTCCTCTTCACCTCTGGAGTAAGTGCCAGATTGCAAATGTGGAGCTAAGGATGGGATCCAGAGCTCCTGTACAGTAGACCAGCACTCTACAATATATATCCAGCCATGCTTGTGCTTTGTTTCGCTCTAACCTAGAGCCAGTTGTGTCACACGGTATAGAATCCATTTTCACATGCCATGTGGATCCATTTTCTGCTGGTCACAATTCTGACTTCACTAGCTCACCATTTTATTGTCTTTCAGTGGAATCTGAGAGATAAGCTTCCAAAAAGGAATGCCTATCTGACCCCAGCACCTGCAAGGCTGGGTGGGAGATGTGTATGTTCAGAGACCCGAGACCTCTTTTAAAAAGCTATCACTTAGGATAAGTATTGCTGTCCTAAGCACCTTGTCAACAGCTAAGATGCTGAGTCCCAGCCAATAGGAAGACCATGACCTTCCGTTTTCTGAAATTCCATGGGTTACTATCCAGACAGACTTCAGAGAGGGTGATCCCAGTGGGAGTCTCTGCAGGGTGGTAGCCCACTGGATTATAAAGTCATCTTTGTAATAAGACACTTCTGACCTCTAGTGTGTGGGAAAAGTCACGAGTGAGCAAATGGGAATATCTGACTTTATGCTGGAAGGGGTCTTGGAGGTTGGGGTCATTCTGGGGCAAGAAGGTGGGGCAGAAGCTTGGAATCTGGCTGGGTGACTTAACTCTGATGACCAGAACACTGGAGGTTTGCCTTGACATTCTCATGTTCCCATAGACAGACCCTAGTCATGAGCAGGGAAGTGTCTTAAGCTAGGCTTAGGCAGCACAGAGCAAACCTCTGTGCCCTTAATTGTCCAGATTCTTACCAAATGTTCCCCCACCATGATACAACAGACAGAACATGGACTGCCTTGTTTTTTGTTGTTATTTCTGACAAAAGGGTTTCCAGTGAGTAGAGCGGAAATGCAGAAAGTAAGAGTGTTATCCCTCTTTTTCAGGCCAGGGTATAAACTGTACTTCCTGATAAGCCTTTCTGAATGAGCCACAGCCAGATAAGAAATGAGAGCAGGTATGGACCAAGGAAATGAGTGACCTATTATTTATTTCCTTTAAAATTTTTCAACGTTGCTTTTTTTCAAAAGGCAGAGTCTCACTTTGTATTCCATGTTGACCTCCTGCCTCAGCTTTCTGTTTGCTAGGATCACAGGCATGAGCTACTACGCCTAGCTTGAAAGCAGGTTGTACAAATGCTGCTTTTCAAAGCAATTATCTTCTGTGGTAAAGAACCTCCTAGACAGCTCCCTTTGGGAAACCCTGTTCCAGGCCAGGAACAGAAAGTTCTTCATCCTTCTGTCAGCATAGATTCTATCCTTTGAGTTCCTCTCACCTACAGAGATGAAGAGCCAGTGAGGAGGAGCTCTGGGGGTGCAGATTCTCTGAGCTCAGTGAAACAGAGTGATGGGAAAGTCTGTCACAGGGGTCTGGATCTCTCTTGTCCTACATGAGTTAGGCTTCTAGAAGTCTTCCCAACTGCCACACTGCTGTGTCTCTCCCTTGTTGGGAGCCGCCCTCACATTTGCCATTATAAGATGGCGCTGACAGCTGTGTTCTAAGTGGTAAACATAATCTGCACACGTGCAGGGGCAGTTTTCCCGCCATGTGTTCTGCCTTTCTCGTGATGACAACTGGGCCGATGGGCTGCAGCCAATCAGGGAGTAATACGTCCTAGGCGGAGGATAATTCTCCTTAAAAGGGACGGGGTTTTGCCATTCTTTTTCTCTCTCTTGCTTTCTTGTTCTTTTTCTTGCTTTCTTTCTCTCTCTTGCTCTGACTCTTGCTCTCTGGCTCCTGAAGATGTAAGCAATAAAGCTTTTGCCGCAGAAGATTCCGGTTTGCTGCGTTCTTCCTGGCCGGTCGCGAGAACGCGTGTAAGAGTTGGTGCTGAGACCCGGGACGAGAAGACCCGGGGCGAGAAGACCTGGGACAAGAAAACCCGGGACGGTTACCATCACCGGCGCAAGGAAGATCCCTCATTCCGGAACCAGAACTGCGGGTCATGGTAATGAAGTGTTCCCGTAAAACAGACTGTTGAGAAGGATTCAACTGCGTGAATTCAGAACTCTTCAGCTGGGGAATGGTGGTAATGAAGTGTTCCCATAAAACAGACTGTTGAGAAGGATTCAACTGCGTGAATTCAGAACTCTTCAGCTGGGGAACAGGGTACCCGTAAGTATAGCTTTACAAGGTAAGTCTGGCCTTGAACTTTCTAACGAAATTCAAGACAGTCTATCAGAAGTAAAGTGGGAAATAGCTTTACAAGGTAAGTCTGGCCTTGAACTTTCTAACGAAATTCAAGACAGTCTATCAGAAGTAAAGTGGGAAATAGCTTTACAAGGTATGTTTGGCCTTGAACTTTTTCTAGTGTTAGAAGCCCTTTTGTTCCTTTTCACATGTTATCAAGCGGTTAAGGCAGGGCTGAAAATTCTGGATGAAATTCAGGGCAATCTATCAGAAGTAAAGAAGTAAAGATCGTCCAGGGACCTCAGGAGTCATTCTCACATTTTGTGGCCAGAATGACAGAGGCAGCAGAGCGTATTTTTGGAGATTCAGAGCAAGCCGCACCTCTGGTAGAACAGCTCATTTATGAGCAAGCCACACAGGAGTGCCGAGCGGCCATAGCCCCAAGAAAGAACAAAGGTTTACAAGACTGGCTTAGGGTTTGTCGGGAGCTTGGGGGACCTCTCATTATGCGTTACTTCCATTCAGTATGAGAAATTTACTAGGGCAGCTAATTTGTTAAAAAGTCTTTCTCAGTATATGTTACAGAATTGGATGGCTGAATTTGAACAGACCCTTCGGGAATTGAGACTTACCATTATTCAGGTCAACTCCACGCGCTTGGACCTGTCCCTGACCAAAGGATTACCCAATTGGATCTCCTCAGCATTTTCCTTCTTTAAAGAATGGGTGGGATTGATATTATTTGGAGATACACTTTGCTGTGGATTAGTGTTGCTTCTTTGGTTGGTCTGTAAGCTTAAGGCCCAAACTAGGAGAGACAAGGTGGTTATTGCCCAGGCACTTGCAGCTCTAGAACATGGTGCTTCCCCTGATATATGGTTATCTATGCTTAAGCAATAGGTCACTGGCCATTCAGCTCTTGCACCCCACGAGGCTAGTCTCATTGCACGGGATAGAGTGAGTGTGCTTCAGCAGCCTGAGAGAGTTGCACGGCTAAGCACTGCAGTAGAAGGGCTCTGCGGCATATATGAGCCTATTCTAGGGAGACATGTCATCTTTCAAGAAGGTTGAGTGTCCAAGTGTCCTTTTCCCCAGGAAAAATGACACGGGAGCAGGTCAGGGTTGCTCTGGGTAAAAGCCTGTGAGCCTAAGAGCTAATCCTGTACATGGCTCCTTTACCTGCACACTGGGGATTTGACCTCTATCTCCACTCTCATTAATATGGGTGGCCTATTGCTCTTATTTTCTTATTAAAAGAAAAGGGGGAGATGTTGGGAGCCGCCCTCACATTTGCCATTATAAGATGGCGCTGACAGCTGTGTTCTAAGTGGTAAACATAATCTGCACACGTGCAGGGGCAGTTTTCCCGCCATGTGTTCTGCCTTTCTCGTGATGACAACTGGGCCGATGGGCTGCAGCCAATCAGGGAGTAATACGTCCTAGGCGGAGGATAATTCTCCTTAAAAGGGACGGGGTTTTGCCATTCTTTTTCTCTCTCTTGCTTTTTTGTTCTTTTTCTTGCTCTCTTGCTCTCTTGCATTCTTGCTTTCTTGTTCTTTCTCTTGCTTTCTTGTTCTTGTTCTTTTTCTTGCACTCTTGCTCTCTTGCTCTCTTGCACTCTTGCTCCTGGAGATGTAAGCAATAAAGCTTTTGCCGCAGAAGATTCCGGTTTGCTGCGTTCTTCCTGGCCGGTCGCGAGAACGCGTGTAAGACTCCCTGGTCTCAGAGCTTCTTTTGGTATTTTCAACTCTCTGGACTGTTGTATCTTAGCTGAGCACATCTGTCCTTGTGTGACCTTATGCCCCTGTGGTGGTTTAAATAGGAATGTCCCCCAAAGACTCGTACATTTGAATGCTTGGTCAATAGGGAGTGGCACTATTAGGTGATGTGGCCTTGTTGGAGGAAGTATGTCACTGTGGAAGTGGGTTTTGAGGTCTAATAAGCTCAAGCTAGGCTTAGTGTGGTATTCAATTCTGCTGCCTGTGGACCAAGATGTAGAACTCTCAGCTTCCTCTCCAGCACTATATCTACCTGCATGCTGCCATGACAATAATGGACTAAATCTCTGAAACTGTAAGCCAGTCCCAGTGAAATGCTTTCCTTAATTAGAGTTGCCATGGTTATGGTGTCTTTTCAGAGTAATAGAAACCCTAACTAAGATACTTCACATTTCTAATTCTAGCTGGAGAGATGGATCAGTGGTCAAGAGCACTGACTGCTCTTCCAAAGGTCCAGAGTTCAAATCCCAGCAACCACATAGTGGCTCACATTTATAATTCTAAATTATTTAGTATGGTTATAATAATTATATGTATATAATAATAAAAATGGAAAACTCTGAGTTTCACAACACTGAAGATGCCTGACTGTGGGTCCGTCACATTGCTTTAACTCAAACCTCCCAGACCTAGAGCTACAACAGGCATCAGGACTCACAGGAATTCCTGTCTGCTCTCTAAAAAACACAGATTCCTTACTCAGAGCAGGACTGGCCCTATGACTAGGGATTCCTTGGGTTTTAATAATTGGTGCAAAATATTAATATTTTAGATACATCATCAGCCTATAAATTAACATACATTTAGCCTGGCTAGGCAATATAACTTCCTACACATAGATACTTAGAGATGCCTTTAACTGTACCTACATATGTGTTAACATGAAGTTAATTCCAGTTTGGAGGTCTATCTTTGGAATAGTTTTGTCATTGATCCATGTATGTATAGAATGTATACATACTATGAAAGGATGTTTAATAAACTGTGAGAACCTGGCAGCTGCTAAGCCTAGGACGCTGGGTGTCTCACCAGCCCCAGTCTGGTACTCAAAACCTGGGATTTCTGCAAGAGTCCTGTGCCGAGTCCACATCGGAAACTTGAGAGGCTAGGTCTAATGCCAGAGAGGATGTCAACAGCGGTGTTAGAAATGCTCATGCAAGAAGTGGAAGCGGGCAGGTCCACACTGCCGTTTCCTCATACCTCTTTCTATCTAGGCTGCTCCTTGAAGGTATTTACTTCAATAGTGATCCTCCTTCAGTTAATCCTCTCTGTAGATGGCTTCACAGACATGCCTGGATTGTCTCCTGGGTTATGGTAAGCAGCATTAAGTTAACAAGACCATCACAAAATAGGATCACAGAATGAATACCAGAACCCAAAGTCAAAGCAGATGAGTGATTTTCTAGAGGCAATAAGGTCTCAGTAGTGAAGAGGGCAATGGTCTAAACCACAGATGCACAGGTCAAAGCAGCTAGCAGTGCCAGAAAAAGATTCTCAGGTGACAGAGGGCTCAATGTGCTTTGCAGAATATGTTCTCTTGGGGCATAGGACCTTAGCTTGGCCCCAGGTAGGCAGACTTGACCTCTGATGACAAGAGCTCTGATGATAAGGTAAATATCTCATTTTACCTCTCAGCTATAGAGTTTTTACCTCTGTGGTGTATTTCATTGTCCCCATACCCTCCTCCCATTGTCTTTGATGTTCTGAGGCCACAGGAGCTGGAGAGGAATCCATAATGCCTCAGTGGGTCCATCTGCAAGGATAGACATACATCCTGGCATCCATCCATTCCCTCCAAATCTCTCTCAACCGAGCAGACTTCCAAGTCTTAAACCACACAGGACTGTCTAAAGGCAGTTCAGAATGTCCTGTAGAGAAATGTTTCTAAACTCTGGAATGTGTTACTTTTGTTGGGATCCAGGAGTCACCCCACAAACTACACATAGCTTATCTCAGTCAGACAGAGATAGTTTATTGAGCATTTGCCCCAGGACTGATCAATCAGGGCCATAGGCCAGACTCAGGGGCTGACTGTGACCCCAAGCCAGAATCCTACAAAGCTTTTAAGCCTGAAATCCATAAACATCTGTGCCAAGTTATCCCACCAATCAAGATTTAGGGATAGGGAATTCCTTAAGAACATGTCTTTGCTGTATATTCATCCTGTTCCCATTGGTTAGGCTATTCAACTGTGGCAGGATGACTTTACTTGCCTAGCATTCAGGTCCCAACTTGTCAACCAGGATGCCAGTTACCCACATATATGTCTCCTTCTGCCAAGTAGAGTGTCAGTTTCCAGGGAGGTCTCAGGTCCAAGCTTATTGTGACTAACTATACAAATTGGTTCTAACTGACCTCTATTGTGATTGGTATCCAAGAACACCAAAGCACAGAATAAAATAGAATATGCAATCAACTTGGGCATGAGCAAGTTACCTTGTAACATTAGTAACAGCATAAAATGGCTGCATAGACTGGCAACACTTATCCAGGCCTTAATAACTGTACTGGCTAGTTTTGTGTCAACTTGACACAGCTGGAGTTATCACAGAGAAAGGAGCTTCAGTTGAGGAAATGCCTCCATGAGATCCAACTGTAAGGCATTTTCTCAATTAGTGATCAAGGGGGAAAGGCCCCTTGTAGGTGGGACCATCTCTGGGCTGGTAGTCTTGGGTTTTATAAGAGAGCAGGCTGAGCAAGCCAGGTGAAGGAAGCCAGTAAAGAACATCCCTCCGTGGCCTCTGCATCAGCTCCTGCTTCCTGACCTGCTTGAGTTCCAGTCCTGCATCCTTTGGTGATCAACAGCAGTATGGAAATGTAAGCCGAATAAACCCTTTCCTCCCCAACTTGCTTCTTGGTCATGATGTTTGTGCAGGAATAGAAACCCTGACTAAGACAAATTGGTACCAGCAGAGTGGGGTATTCCTGTGACAACCTGACCATGTTTTGGGGAGGACTGTGGAAGGACTTTGGAACTTTGGGCTTGAAGATCCATCCGTTGTTAAAAGCTCTGTCAGATGTTGTGTAGGAGCTTGGAAGATAATGTTGAGAACACTGCAGAAGATGGAGGTCTGGTTTGTGAAATTTCAGAGGGAAAAGTAAAGACTCTTTTCAGGGCCATTGCTGTTTTGATTGTGAAGATTCTGTAGTTCTGGTTAGCTGGGGCTGAAGAATCAGCTGTGATTAACAAGATACCAGAACTACCAAAGCAAAAACTTTGCATTACTGGGACTATTGATGCTGGTTAGCTGGAGCTAAGAAATTAGCGGTGATTAAGAAGAGACCAGCATCATTGAGGTGACATCTTCTGGGAAGTGTTTTCTGAAAGCACAAAGAGGCTGTGTTCCAGAGATGGCCAAGGTTGTACTCCTGCTGCAGCAGGACTTGGTAATATGTAAGGGTCACCCAGGTGGTACTGGTTTTGAAGGCATGAAGGGGTCACGCAAAGCAGCTGAGGCTCGGCACTGTGAGAGGCCATGGAAGGCCATTGGTGAAGATGCAGCCTCAGTTGCAATTGAAGGCCCAGGACTGAAGGGGTCATGCAGTGTTTTGGAGATGCCAGTACCATGAGATGACCACCAAGAGCAGCAGCAGCAGTGGAGTACAGGCATCTGGAGCCTAGAGGATGACGCGTGTGCTACAAAGGGCCTGGCTGGAGAAGTGACCCAAGCCCTTGGAGGAGCCCAGAAGATCGTGAGTTGGATCCCAGACATTGGACGGTTGGAGATTGACCTTTGCTTTTGATTGTGACTGTGCCCTGATATTTTCCCTCTTGAAGGAAGAAACTGTTTTAGTGGAGCCCACAGTTAAAGAGACTTTTAATTGTAAAAAGACTTTGAATTTTAAGAGATTGAAATTTTAAGAATATGTAAAGACTGTGGGACTTTTAAAGTTATTTAGATCTTGGGGATGAATAAGATTGTAAGGGTTGAGGCTTACTAGTGATGTTTTTGTGTGTCAAGTTGACAAGGGGTCAATTGTACTGGCTAGTTTTGTGTCAACTTGACACAGCTGGAGTTATCACAGAGAAAGGAGCTTCAGTTGAGGAAATGCCTCCATGAGATCCAACTGTAAGGCATTTTCTCAATTAGTGATCAAGGGGGAAAGGCCCCTTGTAGGTGGGACCATCTCTGGGCTGGTAGTCTTGGGTTTTATAAGAGAGCAGGCTGAGCAAGCCAGGTGAAGGAAGCCAGTAAAGAATATCCCTCCGTGGCCTCTGCATCAGCTCCTGCTTCCTGACCTGCTTGAGTTCCAGTCCTGCATCCTTTGGTGATCAACAGCAGTATGGAAATGTAAGCCGAATAAACCCTTTCCTCCCCAACTTGCTTCTTGGTCATGATGTTTGTGCAGGAATAGAAACCCTGACTAAGACAATAACCTTGAGACATTTTCTTTTTTAATTAAGAGTAAATAAGGAAAGTCCAAGAATATTTTTTTAGTATGTAGCTCCCTTTATTTTTAAATAATGTTATTTTAATATTCTGTCTCTCTTAATTATGCCCTGACCTTCAGAATTGTAAAGAAGTTCTGTAACATGATTAATATTCCATTTTTTTTTACAGAAGTTTAAAAATATTTACTACCACAGGTTGACCCATAGACCGTTTCTATAGACGGAGGCCCTCCCATGACAGCAGAAGTTTGTATGAGAGAACTGGCACAAACGTTATTGTTCAGGGATTTAAATCCTCTAACTTTGTGTGTTCATTTGCTGTGAGGGCTGTTTACTTTAATCTTCGACAGTCTCAGTGACAGACAACCCCCTGCACCAACACTCTGGAGCAGCTTTTCAGCTTTTTAACAGCAATAGCCTCAGCTGTTCCTGACATTCCTCTTGAGCAGGTCTGTCCTGACTTTCCTCCTGGGCAGGTTTGGCCTGCTTCTGTTCTTTAGAAATAGAAGTACATCAATGTTATGGTCATGTTTTAACAGGATTTGAATAATTTAAAAAAATTGTTTTCACTTTTTATTTTGAAAGCAAGGAAACTCAGCTGAAGGAGCACACTAACCTTTCATTCCTTTCTTGTCTCTGTCTTCTACTTCTGTGTCCAAGCTACTCATGTCTCATCCATTCCAACTTTGTTTATCAGACTCCATCCTTGAGGCCTCTTTAAATGCTTCCTTCCATGATGTGCTTTCTACATTCACAACCCTTCTGCAATATTTGCTTTCCCTTGTTAGGTAGGCTTCCCCCTCTCCGTGCATCTCTACCCTCATGTGCTAATTTACATAGAAGAGCAGTTAATTTTGAGCCTTAGTCTTCCTTCAGGATGAAGGTGTGCAAACTGGGATTCCAAAGATGTCCATCACAACTAGAAGACTCCAGTCCTTTCTTAGTCCACTCAGTCCAATAAACTGTCATCTGGATTTAAATAAATAGCAGAGTCAGTAAAAATATTCACTGAATCCTGAAAGTTCCTATCTTGGCAATGGGGAGCATGCTCTGTTGAGATGTGTACAGCAGAAAATTATTCGCCCCCCCCTCTCTCTCTCTCTCTCTCTCTCTGTGTGTGTGTGTGTGTGTGTGTGTGTGTGTGTGTGTGTGTGGTCAGACTGGCTAAAAGTCAAACGCTTTGCCAATATCTATCTTTGAACAGCATAGATTTCTAACACAGCTAATTTTGCACTTATGTAAGTCCCCACCTTCACCATGAGTTTAGAAAGCCAATAACATTTCCTGTCTCTCTCTGAAGCCTGATTAATCCTTGGCAGTCTTCATTGGCACTATCAAAAGTTAATTGTTTTACTAATAACTGCTAAATTTTTCTCCTTTTATTTGCTTTACAATATGTAGCATCTTTGATTCTCCCTATGAAATCAGCATAAGGCTCAGAAGACCTTGTATGATTTTTATATATCTAGAAACTTAGGATTTTCATAGGACCCCCCCCCCAAATCCTCCTGCTGCACAATGAAAGAAAATCTTATCTTCCTTAAGTATTTCCAAGTGACCCAAAATTGAGCAGGGATATCTTCTCCTTGATTATTATGTCTTTTTAATATTCTTTTGAACTTCGTTCCATACTTCTTTACCTAAAGTTCCTTTTTCCAGAAACTAGGGCATATAATCACAAACAACTTGCAAACGGTGTAATACTTGTGATTATGGTACTACGCTCCTCTTTTCTTTTCTTTGTTTTTATTTAAATCATGTATTTTCTTCATTTACATTTCTAATGCTATTCCAAAAGTCCCCCATACCCTTCCGCCCCCACTCCCCTACCTCCCCACTCCCACTTCTTGCCCCTGTTGTCCCCCTGTACTGAGGCATATAAAGTTTGCAAGACCAATGGGCCTCTCTTTCCAATGATGGCCGACTAGGCCATCTTCTGATACATATGCAGCTAGAGAAACGAGCTCCGGGGGTTGCTGGTTAGTTCATATTGTTGTTCCACCTATAGGGCTGCAGACCCCTTTAGCTCCTTGGGTACTTTCTCTAGCTCCTCCATTGAGGGCCCTGTGACCCATCCAATAGTTGACTGTGAGCATCCACTTAGGTGTTTGCTAGGCCCTGGAATAGTCTCACAGGAGACAGCTATATCTGGGCCCTTTCAGCAAAATCTTGCTAGTGTATGCAATGGTGTCAGCTTTTGGAAGCCGATTATGGGATGGATCCCCGGATATGGCAGTCTCTAGATGGTCCATCCTTTTGTCTCAGCTCCAAACTGTGTCTCTGTAACTCCTTCCATGGGTGTTTTGTTCCCAATTCTAAGAAGGGGCAAAGTTTCCACACTTTGGTCTTCGTTTTTCTTGAGTTTCATGTGTTTTGCAAATTGTATCTTATATCTTGGGTATCCTAAGTTTCTGGGCTAATATCCACTTATCAGTGAGTACATATCATGTGAGTTCTTTTGTGATTGGGTTACCTCACTCAGGATGATGCCCTCCAGGTCCATCCATTTGCCTAGGAATTTCATAAATTCATTCTTTTTAATAGCTGAGTAGTATTCCATTGTGTAAATGTACCACATTTTCTGTATCCATTCCTCTGTTGAGGGGCATCTGGGTTCTTTCCAGCTTCTGGCTATTATAAATAAGGCTGCTATGAACAGAGTGGATCATGTGCAAATCAAAACAACCCTGCGATTCCACCTCACACCAGTCAGAATGGCTAAGATCAAAAATTCAGGTGACAG
Source organism: Mus musculus (assembly GCF_000001635.26). Lineage (NCBI taxonomy): Eukaryota > Metazoa > Chordata > Mammalia > Rodentia > Muridae > Mus > Mus musculus. The sequence continues at coordinate 4,407,896 of NT_166305.2, forward strand.
CAGATGCTGGCGAGGATGTGGAGAAAGAGGAACACTCCTCCATTGTTGGTGGAATTGCAAGTTTATACAACCACTCTGGAAATCAGTCTGGCAGTTCCTCAGAAAATTGGACATAGTACTACCGGAGGATCCTGCAATACCGCTCCTGGGCATGTATCCAGAAGATGTTCCAACCGTTAAGAACGCTCCTCTTTTCTTTAAAAAAAAAATGGTGTACAAACCAGACATCAGGCAAATATTTCCCAGGTTTCTGTCCCTGTTGTGCTCTCTTGGCTCTTTCTGTGAGGGTTCCTAGGCTCTGTCTTGTAGCTGACTTCAAGTCCCTGTTTGAGCATCACTTGTTGGAACCTGGGAGAGTGGAGCTTAAAAGTGAGGTAGTCTAAAGTCTCATGAAGTAGCCCATTTTATTCAGGGCACAAGACAATTTATATTCTGAAGACTGGGCAAAGTCATGTGAGCAAAGCTCACTTAAGTTTAAGTCATAAAGAATCACAAGGGCAAGGTCACCTGAGTGTGGGCTGTATATAATCAGGAGGACAATGTCATTGTGAATTATAATGGGCAAGATGATGGGGGTAATCTGAAGTAAAACTCGATCCTATTATTATATCTTGAAGGGGCACAAAAGCACAATCCCAGAACAAATCTATGTTACAGAGGAACAGAGGTTACACGACTCTTGTTTTGCTCACTTGGAGTTTTCTCCAAATTCTCAGAAATCTCACAAGGCTTCGTTCATGAACTGTGTTCTGACACTTACTTAATTTCTCTTCTATCTACTATTTTCCCATTAAACCCAGTGATGTCTCCATAGTTTCTGTAGTATTTGCTGTGAAAGAAATCAGAGAAACAATGTGTTTGACTCCTTCCCCGTCCCTCTTATTGTTAACTAATACTATACATGCATGGTTAGAGCCAATGTCCTCATAAAAATGTTTGAGAACTTTCAACCAATACATTTGATGCTTGTTCCAAGTATCATTCTGACTTATGTTTTTAAACCAAGGAAAGATAATGTGTTATTCTTTGCTTCCTAAACATGTTTTCATTATTAGTTTTCATCTCAGGGTAAGTTAAAACCCAGTGTTTGACTTCCTCCCCACCACCCTTTCCCCTTCTATAGCCATTATTTGGGTGAGTTCCCAGTTCCATCTCTTTGTTTGATGCAGCTTCAAAGTTGCTATCTTCTGCTCCCATAAAGACCCTGAAACTGAAGCCTGGGGATTATTAAGACTTAGAATTCCCTACCCTTATCCTATTCCTCACCCTGTGTGGCAATCTGTACAGCGCTCTCTCTCTCTCTCCCTCCCTCTCCCCCCCCCCGTGTGTGTGAGAGAGACAGAGACAGAGACATACACAAGCATAGATTTCTTTTTATTCTTACAAACATAGTTGTGTGTTAAATAAATCATGGCACCTATTCCAGCATTTTGATACCTGTAGTAAGTTGATGTTCAAGTTATCATGTAATCCACAACATTGCTAAGACTGGAAATCCTTCAGCTGATTCATGGTAGCTCAAGTGCTAGAGGAAACGAAGAAGGAGTAAGCAATGGAAGGACATGGTGAGCATGCTGGTTCCTCATCCCCTCCTCCATGAAGGGCCTATTCAGTGCCTAATACTGGCTCTGACAGGCCTTTCCAATTAGTTTCTGTCTTCACTTCTTTTGCATTTATCCATGAAATGGTACCTTGCCCAAAGCTACAAAGTACAGTCTCCTATTAAGAAAAAACAAGGGGGAAAAAAGAAAAGAAAGAAGAAAAAAACTCCCAGCAAAGTATGTTTGATTACTTTATTTTTTTAAGATTGACTTTAGGTATATTGGTGCATTTTCTTCCCGCATGCCTGCACACCAGAAAATTACATTGCATTATAGATGCTTGTAAGCCACCATGTGGTTGCTGGGAATTGAACTCAGGACCTCTAGAAGAATATACAGTGTTCTTTTAATTAATTAATTAATTAGTTAATTAATTAATTTACACTCCATATTTTATCCCCATCCCCACCCCTGTCTACCCTCCTATTGTTCCATATCCCATACTTCCTCCCCACTCCCATGTCTCCACGTGACTGTCTCCAGCCAACACCCCACCTGACCTCTAAATTCCCTGGGGCCTCCAATCACTTGAAGGTTAGGTGTATCATCTCTGAATGAACACAGATGCAACAGTCCTCTACTGTATATGTGTTGGAGGCCTCGAGGCAGAGGCAGGAGGCTCAGGAGTTAGAGGCCTGCCTGGGCTACACATTAGCCAGTGTTCTTAAAGGCTGAGCCATCTCTCCAGCTCCCCTTGAATATCTCTTTTAAATTCTATTCCATTTGCTAAATAGAAAGGAAGGTTCTTATAAGTGCCCCAGCAGGACACCTGTCCTCCCCTTCTGTGTGCAAAGGAAAGGTGGAGTAAAAGCAGACACTGGCTCCTTCCTCCCACCAACTAGAGGATGAGTTTAAGACATGCTGCTGTATGACATATGAAGTCTGTGCCACATAGGAACATAGGAGGGAAACTCCATCAGGTAAGAAACTCTCATAGTAGAATTTGCTTCATAAGGAAGCAAGACTTTGAGTGGAATTTGGGGGAGGACTCAGAGGTGCAGGGAGAAAAACCCAAACAATTAGCTCTAAAACTGAAGCCAAAGGAGGTGATGTTGATCAGATGTCTAAGATGGTCTTGTTGGCTCAAACGGCAAGGGCTAAAATCAGGTCACAGCTCATGGGCACAGGCCAGGCAATTTTAAGTGATTTGAGGGTAGACTCAAAAGTTGGTTTCTTCTGTCACATCCTTTCTTAAGTTTATAGAGGGGTTCTTTCTTCTAGCCTGTTGATAAGTACTGATCACTTTCCCTTTTGACCCAAACTCTAAGGCTGCTCAAGTCAGTGAAGGCACCTCACTACTATATCTAGAGTCGGTGAAGGCACCTCACTACTATATCTAGAGTCAGTGAAGGCACCTCACTACTATATCTAGAGTCGGTGAAGGCACCCCACTACGTATAGTCAGGCATTGCAGTGCCATGTGTTATTTCAAATTCCTTATATAAATCAATTCATATGACCATCTCAGGGGCCATATGAAGTAGATGCAGTTCTTCTTCCCTGCCCCTTGGCCTGCCGAGATACTCACTAACTGCTGGTGATTCCTAGAGATCCAGGATTTTCTGTTACCAACAACTTTTCACAACGTTCAGCTTGAACTATAGGTAAAAGTATACTTTTTCCTCTGGCCTGGTGATTACAATTTAGTAGACACAACCTATTTCCTCTTTCCTTCAAGGAGGATCTATTTCACAATATCTAGGTGACCTGGTTAGGATGTTGCAACTGAAGAGAGGTGGGTGGTGTAACAAGGAACTCAAGCCAAGGCAAACCTTCAAGCCCAACAGCTCTGATGCTTCTCCAACACAGGGCACAATTCTGTTTAGTTCACCCGCCCTCCGAGTAACTTGTCACTGCCTGGTTCACATAAGAGTGTACTGTGTGTGAGCGTGTGTGTGCATAAAACTAAGTTTCCTTCCTCCTTGTATTCCAATCCAAATGGCTCCAGGGACATAACTTGAGAGGACTGTACGTGGAAACAGTTGCTTTTCTATCACACATTTCTATGTAGAAACTTTTTTTATATTAAAAAAAAGATCACCAGAGGAAAATACTAGTTTTACTTTATATACAAAAATTTAAGTTATTACTCTTCAACTTTTGAGTACTGGACTGTTGTGAATTGATTATAGCAAGAGTCCTAAACGTAATATTAGTGAGTCCTGCTCTGTGAATATGCATGGGAGAATTAGAGTTAACAGCAATGTTGAACTACTTCATAATAAAAACCATGCCTTGTTGGTTAGGAATGACCGTATGTACACCATACACTCAGATATTTGAATATTTAATTCCCAGTTGGTGGTGCTGTTAGGGGAGCTTGGGTGATGCAGGCTTGCTGGAGGAAGTGCTCCATTGGGGGGCTTTGAGGTTTCAAGGCCTTTTGGCATTTCCACTTAACTAAATTTTAACTAAAAGTTAAAAAAAAAATCTAACCCCCTTTCCTGTCTTAGAATGGGAAAGGAATGTCTCTGCTTCTTATCAGTGGAATCCATAATAACAGGAGGTGCTTATTCCATAAAGTGTTTATTCTTACTCATCCACGTATTCAAACAAGGTTCTGAGAGTCAGCTGAAGGTCTTTTTCTAGGACAGGGCATGTAATTGTAAACACATAGCCTTTGGAAACACTTCTAGAATAAAAGGTGAAGTGTACAGCACCACACAAAGAGTTTTAAATCACTGAGAATCACAGGAGAGAGAAGGTCACTATGAGGGCAGAGAAGAGGACAGTAATACAAAGGGCTTCTCAGGAGGGTAATTACAGAGTTGCTTCAAAGGTGGTTGTCGCACAGAGAAGGATGAGGAGGCGCTGTGGTCAGAACTGCTATCCTGTGTAGAGAAAGGACCATTCTGGAAGACAGTCCTTTGGTAGAATTGGAGTGACTCTGCTATGTAAGAATTGAGAAGAGTAAGACCAACACAGAAGGCAGATCATGATTATTATATTCTCTGATAAAGAATCAAAACTTTCCTGGGTGTGGTGGCTCAGGCCTTTGACACCAGAACTCAGGAGGCAGAGGCAGGTGAATCTCTGTGAGTTCCAGTTCAGCAAGGTCTACACAGTGAGTTCCAAACCAGCCAGGTCTAAACAGTAAGTTCCAAGCCAACTAGGGCTACCCAGTGAGTTCCAGGCTACACAGTGAAGTGAGTTTCAGGCCATCTGGGTTTCATGCAATCACTTTTGAAGAGTTTTGTGCATGAACAGGGAGAGAGGAAATAGGATAAAGAGTTGGGTAGGAGCAGGTGGGTATGTTTATACTCTAACAAAGATAGTAACAGCAGTTTGAAGCAGAACCAAAGAGCAGAATACTGCTGTTCTCCTTCGACTTGAATTTAGTCCTTTTATTTTACAAGGAAGGATGCAGCTTTATGAGACTTTTTTTTTAATTTCAAAATACAAATTTATTCTCTAAAATGGGGAACTTGTGGCTTCCTTTGGTTCTAACTATAACATGACTCCTATTGTTTCTTTGTATTTTCATCTTCTGTCTCTTAGACAAGGAATTGTCAGGACAAACAGCTTTTCTGTGGGGTTGATTCAGACTTAATCTCTCCACCCTGAAACAGTACAAGGAAATGCCTTTCTATATGAATTGGCTTATTCCGTTGGTGGAGAAAACCCATCAAAAATGAAAGTTCTGGAACATTTCACAAACTTGTATTCTTGCCTGATTGTCTCAACCACTTGCAGTCTTCTGGTCAGCTCTGAGTGAAGTCCTGTACTATGAGCAGCTAGCTTCCTGCTCCCCTGTCCCTAAGTCATGGGAAACCACCACCCTTCACTCTGTGCCCCTGAATTATGTCAGTCCAGGGAACTCAGAGCCATGGAATCATGGGACATTCATCCTTTAGAAGTGACTTGCTTCATTTCCCAGCATGTCAGAAAACCCAGGGACAGAAAACCAACGTCCTTCCCTCCAGTGTGGTCTTTCTGCTTTCTGATCCCACCCAGGAGCAACAGCTTTTAGGACACACTAGGCATACAAGCACCTGCCAAACTTCCTACCCCTGCTCTAGTAGCCTCCTCCACAGTCAAAAGCTGTGAGGTAGACTTTACATCCTTCTAAAGATGAGGATGAACAATGCCTACAACCAGCACAAGGAGAGTTTTTGGTAATTAAAAAGTTTTGTGCAATTTAAATAGGCTCCAAGCAGCAAAGAGCTTTCTCCTGTGGTGTTTGTAATGGCAGCTCTCTAATGCAAAAGCAGCGGGTGGTGATGGAAAAGCCTGCCTTGGCAGAAAGGGAGAGATGGGTTTAGCAGTTTGAAGAGCCACAAAAAGCATTTCTAAATTAGTGCATAAATCAGTCAACTTTTATTTTAATTAACCTAGCCAAAAACACTTGTATTAAAAATAAAAATCCTTGCTGAGGATCAAGACAAACTATAAATTATTCACTAAATTAAAGTTATATAATATGCATACAAGAGATGCAGAGATGATACACATATTGTGGACATTCATAAGAGAATGACTGTCCTGACCTCTGTCCAGATGCAGAAAACATTACTGCAATTCAAGCAGGAGCTCTCTGACTTTCTAACTCCTTTCTCCATTCCATGGCAATCATGTTTTTTGACTTCCAAGCCTGCTGATTAGCTTTGCCATAATAAACAGGTGTGCTGGATGGAGCTTTCCTGTTTGTCTTCTTTTGTTTGTTGTCAATTTTCTGAGGTAAATTCAGATTTTTTAAAAAAACATTTTAGAGGTTTTTTTTTAATCACCATATAGTACTCCATTGTGTAAATATACTATAATGTTATTTTATTCTAATTATTTTAAATATTTCACTTTATAAATTTTGTGTGTGTGTGTGTGTGTTGTAGAGGAGTTTTAGTCCAGCAACATGGCTACTCTGGCAAGGGATCACATCCAGAAAACTTCTAGGTCTGTGTGATCTGGCTGGAATACAGACACCTTTATTCCCACTGGCTGGAATATAGACATGCCTGAGTACACACCTCTAACCCCAAATGATGATGTCTAATGAGGGACAAAGTGATGAATCAGAGAAAGATTTGACAGAATGAGTCAGAAATAGGATATATTCAATTCTCATGATAACAGCACAGGAAAGAGAGATGACTTAAGAGTGCAGAGAGAGAATGTGTGTGTGTGTATGTGGGGGGAGGGTGGTCGGTTTTTCCAGGAGAGTTTACAGAGACAGGATGCAGGTGAAGACAGAACAAGTCAAAGAATGAGAAGGAACCAGAAGATTAGAGATTCATCTAGAGAATTGCCAGAGCTAGTTTGAGGCCAGACAGAACAATTTAGTCAGAAGCTGAGAGAAGCCAGTTTGAATCTGTCAGCTTGGAGAAAAGTTTGAGCCAGAACAGCTAAGTTGAACTAGCCAGGTAATGAATTATTTTTGCCACTCTGTAGGTTGACTTTTTACTTATAACAATGCATTTTGGTGAATGTGAGTTTTAGACGCTAATATAATCACACACTTACCTTGTATTTGTGGCTAGCACTCTTGAGGTCATCTTTAAAAGCACAAAGAATTCTCAACTGAGGGATACCAAATGGCTGAGAAGCACCTAAAGAAATGTTCAACCAAAGAATACACTTGGAGGGACCCATGGCTTCAGCTGCATATGTAGCAGAGGATGGCCTTGTTGGAAATCAATGGGAGGGGAGGCCCTTGGTCCTGAGAAGGCTCGATGCCCCAGTGTAGGGAAATGCCAGGACAGGGAAACAGAAGTGGGTGGGTTGATGAGCAGGGAGAGGAAGGATTGGATAGGAAACCAGGAAAGTGAAGTATAAATAAAGAAAATATCTAATAAAAAATGTTCAATATCCTTAGTCAGAAGGAAATGTTCATCTCTTGTGAGGCTATGCCAGGGCCTAGCAAACACAGAAGTGGATGCTCACAGTCAACTATTGGATGAATCACAGGGCCCCCAATGGAGGAGCTAGAGAAAGTACCCAAGAAGCTAAAGGGATCTGCAACCCTATATGAATTAACCAGTACCCCCTGGAGCTCATGTCTCTAGCTGCATATGTAGCAGAAGATGGCCTAGTCAGCCATCATTGGAGAGAGAGGCCCATTGGTCTTGCAAACTTTATATGCCCCAGTACAAGGGAATGCCAGGGCCAAGAAGTGGGAGTGAGTGGGTAGAGGAGTGGGGGAGGGGAGGGTATGGGGGACTTTGGGGATAGCATTGGAAATGTAAATGAAGAAAATACCTAATTTAAAATTATTGGAAAAAAATAAAATAAAATAGGCTCATGAGAGCTCTGAAATCATAAAAAAAAAGAAAAGAAAAGAAAAGAAAAAAGAAAATAAAAAAGAAGGGAATGTTCAATATCCTTAGTCAGAAGGGAAATGCAAATCAAAACAACCCTGAGATTCCACCTCACACCATCTCCCTGAGATGCTTTGGGGAGGCCCTGTGATTGTCATCTGTGTGCTTCCTGCATACTTAAGGTTGACGGGATTCTCTCTTTGCTTTCAATTCAATATATTAATTACCAATACTAAGCAAATGTTCAGTCCTTGCCTGAGCTCAGTGAGTTTGAGATCTGTGCTCTTTTGCATATTTCATTGCTTCTAACTGCTCTTGCATGCCTGCGTGTAAGTTCTTGGAAGGCTCATAATTTTTCTTTCCAATAATATCTTGTCACTTAATAGAATCAAGCTGGTGTTGATTATGGAAAATGAAATCAAAAGTGTTTGTGTAGTTCAGCTCTCTGGAGATGTTTATGAGAATAAAAGTTGGTTCCTTCTTAGATATTTAGTATAATTCACTAATGAACCGTCTAAGCAAGCATGGAAGTACTTCTGAAGACAAGAATGCACTCATTTTAATAGCCATGTAGCTATGCAGATCTATTTATTGCATAGAGCTCTGCTAAGAATTTGAAATTTTTTTTCTCTTTTCAAATTTACTGATGTAATGTCAGTATTGCTATCTTACTATTGTCCCTATAATGTCTACATGGTTTGCTTTGGTGACTCACTTCTCATTCCTGATATTAATTTAATCTTTCTCCCCTTTTAATAATATTACACAGATTTTTGCATAATTTAGTAAAAGCATGGCGTTCATCTATTTTTAAAAAGATTTGTAGTGAGAATTTTGGTTTCTTAAAAAAAAAGTTATGTTAAGTAAATATATTTTTGTTTTAGTCCTCAGTGTGAGATATAGGTCTGCTTCAGAGTGTCCACAGCAGCTGACTATGATTTGTTCCATGCTCTGGCAGAGGTGTGATTCTGCCAGCTGAAGACAGTTTATGTTTGGAATTCTTGAGAGGGTATAACAATGCTAGCAACAGCTGCCTCTGCTGCTGCTCCTTACTGAAGGTGTTCTGCTTTGTCAAGTGGTCCTAAGCAAAGAGATGAGAAGAAGAAATTGAATATCCTGACGATGAAGATTGGACTTGCCCCAAGGAACTTGATGTCCCTAATCAGCAGGAAGTAGTCTAAAGAGGTCTATGCCTCCTTCCCCTCTAAACTTTTCTCTCACTTACCTAGTGTTAGAGGGTTGGAAAGGGTTGGGGTGGTAGGTAAAAGAACCCAATGAAGTAGCCAAAAAGTATGGTAACAAAGACTTATTTTTATTTTTGCATGAGGGTATTTTGCTTACATATATGTCTGTGTATCCTATAGCTGCCTGCAGAGGCCAGAAGATGGGGGAAGGGATCCTCTGGACCTGGAGTTACAGACAGTTGTGAGCCATTATGTGATTGCCAAGAAATGAACTCTATTCCCCTGAAAAATTAGCCAGTGCTCTTAACTATCGAGCCATCTCTCCAGCCCTGTGCTTATCTGAGTTCCTGCTGTGTACTCGTTCTTGGGTTAGATGGGTGGACTTCCATCTTTCCTCTTCCCTGATGTGTGGCTGAGCAGCAAGCCTCCCTTGCACTCACCATTGCTCACTCACCGTTGCTCTCCCAAGCTTTGATTTGTCACTAATTTCAATCTCTGAGCATTTATGTCACTGCAGTGTGAGTTGTTATTTATGACTCTCAACTTCTAAGAACCTGGCAATTTTCTCACATCTTGCTGTCAATAAGAGATTGAAAAGGCAATCAATATTGTACTTTTTAAGAGTTGTAGGTAATCTTTTGTTGGGAGCACAAAGGTTGTTGTGCCCACAGACCACTAGGAAAACCAGGAATGTTAAACACTCAGGGAACTCTCCTCACAGGAGATTTTACCTCACAGGAGGATTTACCTGTTTTCTGCCAGAAGGTTGGGAGTGGATTTTAATAACATCTTGATGACCTTTTTGCTGTCTGTGGTGGCAGACCTCACCCAAGTGCCCCAGAATGATCATCCCACTCCTTCTTTCCCTAGACCTTTATCTTTAGTTTCTATTTAATAGAAATCATCGTTAGAAGAGGTGTCACCTGTACTTTATAGCCTGCTGACATCTATACTATCTCAGTCAGAGACCACATCAGATCCTAGGCTCTTTAGCTAGAACTCACATGTATGGCCACATGCACTCTGCAAAAGAGTTTCTATATAGTCACACCTTAAGCTTAATTGTGCACCTGGGATTATTGGAAATAATTGGTACCTAAAACCTTTTTATCAGGTTGTAATGTGTTTTGAATTTGCTGACAACAAACTACCTAGCATCATGCTCCCCAAGTCTGATCCAGGTTGGTGAAATCAACTGGAACTGAGTTTTCGTTCCCATGTCTTTGCTGTTTGCTTTCCTGCATAGACACCTGCAGTGTTCCCCTTCAATCTTTTAGTATTTCTCCAACTGAGGTGTCTGTGGGATTTTTATGCAGTTAAAGAAACAAAGCATATAACTCTAAACATTCCCTCTTACTTCAACTATGACTTAAACTTAATCTATAAGAAGGAAAAAAAGGAAAGAAAAAAAAAGGAAGTTTAGGACTTGCAAACCAATACATGACAGAGTTTCTGAATTCTCCTCAGCCCAATGAATAATGAATATTTCTAAAAACCACTTCATTTGTAAGAAATTAAGCCACTTGTTCCTGTGGGGAAGGCCCCCCTAAAGCAAGTTTCTGAGCTCTGTTAGGAGAATCTCTTCCCTGGAGAGGCATAAACAAATGTCTCCCTCTCCTTAAAGAGTTTAAACTACAAACTCAAGTAGAGTTCTACCAAAGTCTACTTTTGGAAACGAATGAGATTATTGGGCTTAGTTACAGAAGGTGGATGAGGGGTTACCCTACAGCATCTGCATCCTGAGCAACAATAAGATGATGCCTTCCCCATTGTTGCCTAGAGTCTCCCTCATAAGATAAGCTCTCACTCACTGTACATTTGGCCATAGGGTCACCTGCAATCAGGGCAGAATTACATACTGAAAGGTGCAGGAGGGAGCAGCCCAACTCTCAGGTGGCTTTTCCCACCCCATCCTTCCTTTTATAGGAATATCAATACACCCCATCTCTGGGGTCTATTCTAAGAAGTCAGTTCTGATGAAAACACTGGCTGTTATGCTCAAAAGATTGTGTTCTGCAACAGGCTGGTTCATATCTGAGAGCTTGTGGCAGAAAGCCAGCTCTGCCACCAGAGACAGATCTGATATTAACTACCTCATTCTTACCAGTTAATCCTTTAGTGCAGGACACATTTACAGTTGCCTTTGGGAGCATACTGTTTGTTCTGGGGTTAGAAAATTTGCCACAGAAGGACATCCTTGATTATTCTTCCCTGAAGGCTGCCTGGCAGGAGGCATGCTCTCTCCCTGGCTTCTTACAAGTGAGTGTAGTTTTTTTTCCCACCACCTTCAAAAGGTGCAGAACACTGGCCTGAGTAAAGTGTGGAAAAATATCTTCATTTAAAAATATCTTCATGCAGTTATATGGGGTCTGTACACATGATTTTCAGTGCTCTGGAACAGGTGGTTGTAAGCCATCTGACATGAGGGCTTGGAATTGAAATTAGGGTCCTTTGCAAGAGCAGCAAGTACTCTTAACTGGTGAGCTATCTCTCCAGCTATTCACAGCCTGATTACTGTAGATGGTAAAGAAAAACAACATCAGCTGACTCAGGTCACTGTGACTGGTTTTCATTTCTTTCCAACTTCATTTCTCTTCTCTAACATCTTAATGGTGATGTTAGATGTTCTTCTTCCACCTCCTCTGGTTTATTTCTCAACACCCAGCGTCCTCCCATCCCACCCAAGTAGGTGATAAGCCTCCCTGTGACCAGCACAGAGACTTTCTTTCTCTCAGGAGAGGAGTGGCCACTCCTGGCAATTCCAGGATTCCAGAGAAGGTAGGGGAGTCTGCCATTAGCCTTGGCTTAGCTTCAATGACTTCTACCCTGTGTGGTGTGACTGTTCTTTATAGAATTTTCAATATCTGCCTCAAATCATAAAATGCTTCAGTGTGAGTCAAAGGTGGTGTGTTGGGAAATATTTTGTGCACTCTGTATTCAAATGCTAATTTCTCTACACAGAGTTCTGGTTGCAGTCTAAACGTTAGTATTGTCATGAAGCATCCCCCGACTCAAAGTTTTGTAAAACACTGTTCTCCACTATCTTCTGATTGGTCAATGAAGAGTTGATCAGCCTACAGCTGGGCAGGAGAGGAAAAGGTGAGACTTCCAAGCCCAGAGAGAGTGTCTCAGGTAGGACCTGGGGAATTGCCACGGGACATGAATGGAGAAGGAGGTGCCAGAGAAAGATGAAGATTGCTGCAACGGGCCACATGGCTGGGAAGTAGGCCAGACTAGCATTGTCGGATTACAATAGTTCAGTATCTGCCAGCTACAGTGTCTGAAGCTTTTAATAAAGATAGGGGTCTCTGTGACATTATTCCAGAACAAGGGAGGGCATAGAAAGCTCCTATATTTATGGTGGTCTGTTAATTAGGCATCCATGCCCTCTAATATAAAGGTGAGCAAACATTTTTTTACAACTATAAGAGTATAAATCACCTCCCCATTTTCTATGATTATATTAGTTAAAGTCAATTCCCACGCACACCAGATGTGATGGTTGATCTCTTCAACTTGACTAGATTCCAAATCATCATGAAAGCATACCTCCTGAAAAATCAGTTTAACTGTGCAAGGAAGACACACCCTAAATATGGTGGCATTCCCCATGGCCAGAGAAAATGAGGAGCTAGTGAGACGGCTGTGGACAAGGGTACTTACCACCAACCTGGACAACCTGGTTTCAATTCCTAGCACCCAGATGCTGAAAAGAGAGAACCAACTCACACAAGCTGTCCTCTGAATTCCAAAGAGGCACAGCAGCATACCTGTGCCTGTTCCCAACAAAATAAATAATAAACATAATATTCTTAAAGGAAAAGCGCTCTCTCTCTCTCTCTCTCTCTCTCTCTCTCTCTCTCTCTCTCTCTCTCTCTCTCGTTTCCTGACTGAATGAGTGTGACCATCTGCCTCAAGCTCCTGTTGTCATGTCCCCCAACCCTCTGCCATGGTGGACTATTCCCAAATCAACCTTTTCTTCCCTAATCTTGCTTTCTCAGGTATACTGTCACAACAAGAAAAGTAATTCACCCAGGTTAATATTTGTATCCCCCAAAATAGCTTTTATGGAAAAACGAAACAGGACTGATCTGTACTTTTTTTTTTTTCAAAGAGCAGTTGTTTTGCCCAGGACAAAGTGTTTGTTCTGTCCTTCTAACTTTCTGTGACTGAGGGAAGAGACTGTGGTCACCATGATTCTGTAGTTGGATTTGTGTCATTGGTAAGTTCTCTCAGTTCCTTCTTTCTCCTTTCTTCCCTCCTACCTCTCTCCTAACTTGCATTCAGGAGCAGGCATGTAAGGGCTGACCTATGAAAGCTCCCCTGTACTGAAGCAAACAGAGGATTTGGGATGGAACCAAGGGCCAATATGAGAGCCAACTTCTGTTCCGTTCACTTCATGCATATTTCTCAAGAGAGACACTTCTGCCTTCAATGTCCTGAGACCACCTATGTAGCAGGCTAGAGAGTTGTGGCCTGTTCAGTTAGGTCTTTGCTGGACACACGTCTCTTTTCTCTGTAGGATGGAATGGGAGTTATGTTGTGTTAGTTATATTAGTTATGTTAGTTATTTTAGTTATATTAGTTATGCTAGTTGTGTTAGTTATGTTAGTTATTTTAGTTATGTTAGTTGTGTTAGCTATTTTAGCTATGTTAGTTATATTAGTTATGTTAGTTATATTAGATATGTTTGTTTTGTTAGTTACATTAGTTATGTTAGTTATGTTAATTATGTTGCACAGCAGCTTCTAGGTATTCAAACTTTAATACAGATTGAAGGAGTTGGGGAAGGTGGCCTCCAGCAATTCTTCTAAAACATGCCTTCCCAAATACCATCTGCTTTGCCCAGACTCCCTCTTCTCATTTATTCCTGACCCCACACACACTGAGCCCCTGCAGCAGGGCCCTGACTTGCTTCAGAGTCAGTGTGCAGACTTGAGAACCAGCCCTGTCCAAGTCTCTGTGGTCGGCACATTCATTACTCATGGAGGAACCAGGGAGCCCCCACTCCCCATGGAGCCTTTGGTCTTTATTTATTTGTTTATTGATTTTGCCACAGCTTACCCTGGACCCCAGGGAGGCTCTGTCGTCTCAACCAAGTCTGTGAGCCTTGCTAGAAAGAGCCAGCCAGTCTAGTGTCTTAATCAGACAGTATTGAAATGTTTTATTTTCTATTTTCTTGAAATGACCTCAACAACAGCAAAAGATGTCCATGCAGCCTTTCCTGGATACTCCTGCATGTGTTGCTCTTAAACACTGTTGGTAAAGGTGCAGGAAAAAGGCCCTTGCCTGTGTAACAGTACTTAAAATAACAATACTGAATGTAAATAAAAAGGGAAGGTACTTCCTGTAAGTTGCTGAAAGGTTCCGAAAATAGCTCGGAACCCAAGCCAGAGTTAACACAAGTTCACAGCCAGAATCCGCATGAAAGCTTGGGGACCCTGGCTGTTTGTTCTAGTAAAGTCTCACAAATATTCACACCAGGTTGCTTTGCTCACCAGAGCCTGGGAGCCTTTCACAGAGTGAGATTCCTAGGTCTGCTGCCTACTCTACCTCCCATTTCCCCATTTAAAAGGTGGCAGTCAAGCACCTTCTGATATTTCAAGGGTTTTAAACCTGGGCTATACTTTATAAAACAACATAAAACTTGGGAATGCTACTAAGTCAACATCCTCTGAGTGTGTATGTGTGTGTGTGTGTGTGTGCACATGTGCATGTGTCTTTATGTGCATATATGTTTGTGCATATTGATCTGTGTGTTCATGTCTGTGTAGAGAAAAACTAGCCCTCAGGATACCATTCTATTAGGGTGACAGTAAGCAGTGGAGGTCACATGACCCTCCTTTGCTTTCAAAAGTGGTTTAGTCAAGCAGTTCAAACGATGAACTCCACTTTAAAAAGGACATCCAGTTTTCTCTAAGCCTCCTCCAAAAACTAAAGAGTGAAAGTCTAGAATTACAGACTTTAGATCGAGGAAGAGTGGCAGAAGGACGAGGGAATGTGAGTAATCTATAAAGAGGACTTGTTTGTTCTTTTCATTTTGTGAGAGAGTGTCTTGTTATGTATCTCTCTCTGGTTCAAGATGGCTTCAAACTCACAACAATCCTGTCTCAGCCTCCCCTCGGCTACAATTACACAGGTGTGAGATTCTGACATATGAGCAGAACTTTGTCTTCTGATGTGATTTTAGTTGAAATGGGCTCTTGATAAATACCCCAGGCTGATCTTAAACTCACATCCTACTACCTTAGTCTCATGCAGGCATGCAGAGGAGGGATGAAATATGTTTGGGGTAGAGAATAAAGGGTCATGCACAGACTTTTATAGTGTCTTGGTGCACTGAAGTTCTACCTCACTAAGGATAAAATTGACCCTTGATCTTAATAACACCAAGAGCATCTCTTGAGCCTCCTTCCTAAGCCTGGATTCTAATCACAGGGAATTATCTTCCCTGATAGTTTTTCTTAGTGGTGTGAACATCAGAACTTACAGATCTTGTATTCTGGAAGTTCTCTCTTCAAAGTCTTTCTTCTGTCTCATCTGAACCAGTAGGTATAGAAATCTACATGGAAAAAAAAAAACAAACAAACAACCCTGCATCCAGTCACACTATAATATTTCTAAGACCCAGGGAGGATATCATATTGCCGGCCATGTTTCAGAGTGATCAAAAGAACATGGAAATCTACCTTTGAAATGCAGACATGATTTTAAATGCAGAAACTATATTATTCAAATAACCCCCTTGGTTTGAAGACTTTTCTTTACAAACTAACTCCGGTCATTTCTCAAACTTTCTAAGTGGCTCAATTCACTTTGGTGAAAATTATGTGGACTCAAGATATGTGTGGTTACACAACATTAGAGCAGTGATTCTCAACCTTCCTATGCTGCGACCCTTTAATACACTTCCTCATGTTGTTGTGACCCCCAACCATAAAATTGTTTTTGTTGCTACTTCATAACCATAATTTTACTACTGCTATGAATTGTAATGTAAATATCTTTGGTTTCTTATGGTATTAGGCAACTTCCAAAGGGTCATGACCCACAGGTTGAGAACCACTTCATTAGACCATCTGGTATGTGCTTCAACAATCCCCAAAGGGACTCAAAATCCTGATGACACCTCTCCATGATGTTCCCTCCCCATGGCAACTTGACTTCCAAGATATAAAACTAAGATTTGGGGATAATTTCTTACATGGTTCTCAGTGAGACCAAAAGATGAATTCACGAGGGTCAGGAGTTCAAGCCCACCCTCAGCTGCATGAGACCCTGACTCAAAATCAAAATATATATTACATACTTATATATGTGTTATATTATGTCTGATATTATGTCTGGGTTCTAGACTCTCTGAAAGCCTAGTGTCATTCTTTATTTTTTACCATGGGAGAATGTATGTCTCCTTCCTTCCAGCTTGGACGACCTTTCCTCACGTATGCAGCCTCCTCAATAGTCTTCTTCATGGATACCCAGAGTGCATTCAATCTTGGATGGATAGTGGAATCATCCACAATTCCTTCTCCCCACCACCACCACAATTCCCATTGCTGTAACTACTATGTATTCCCTCAGCTCACTCATCTCCATCTTGGCTCTGCCCCTTGGTTTTGCCAGAAGTCATGAGTAGAAGCAGCAATGTGTTCATTGTAAGCGAAGGCTTCAAAGGACATGGCAAGTTTTCATCAGTTCTTCTGGGAAATCTTTTGTTAATGACCAAGCATCAGGGAGCCATTCCATAGCTAGGGTCTCAAAATAGGGAGAAAAATGTGTATCTTAAAGCCTAAACCACCAAAAAATGTAGCCAAACCCAGCAGATAGTTTCCCAATCTTAAAACTAATTAACAAGAAAGAAATATGTGTCATAAATGACACACTGTGTGTTCACCTTTAACTGTGCCTTCCACTTATTAAATTGACCTTTTCCTACA